>NC_068429.1:7335920-7508420 GCF_023373465.1 Oncorhynchus keta | reverse complement strand
TCCCTACCGCGGTGCTGGCCATGTCGTCCCTACTGCGGTGCTGGCCATGTCGTCCCTACCGCGGTGCTGGCTATGTCGTCCCTACTGCGGTGCTGGCCATGTGGTGCTGGCCATGTCGTCCCCACTGCGGTGCTGGCCATGTCGTCCCTACCGCGGTGCTGGCCATGTCGTCCCTACCGCGGTGCTGGCCATGTCGACCCTACTGCGGTGCTGGCCATGTCGTCCCTACTGCGGTGCTGGCCATGTCGTCCCTACCGCGGTGCTGGCCATGTCGTCCCTACTGCGGTGCTGGCCATGTCGTCCCTACTGCGGTGCTGGCCATGTGGTGCTGGCCATGTCGTCCCCACTGCGGTGCTGGCCATGTCGTCCCTACCGCGGTGCTGGCCATGTCGTCCCTACCGCGGTGCTGGCCATGTCGTCCCTACTGCGGTGCTGGCCATGTCGTCCCTACTGCGGTGCTGGCCATGCCGTCCCTACTGCGGTGCTGGCTATGCCGTCCCTACTGCGGTGCTGGCCATGTCGTCCCTACCGCGGTGCTGGCCATGTCGTCCCTACTGCGGTGCTGGCCATGTGGTGCTGGCCATGTCGTCCCTACCGCGGTGCTGGCCATGTCGACCCTACTGCGGTGCTGGCCATGTGGTGCTGGCCATGTGGTGCTGGCCATGTCGTCCCTACTGCGGTGCTGGCCATGTCGTCCCTACTGTGGTGCTGGCCATGCCGTCCCTACTGCGGTGCTGGCCATGTCGTCCCTACCGCGGTGCTGGCCATGTCGTCCCTACCGCGGTGCTGGCCATGTCGTCCCTACCGCGGTGCTGGCCATGTCGTCCCTACTGCGGTGCTGGCCATGTGGTGCTGGCCATATCGTCCCTACTGCGGTGCTGGCCATGTCGTCCCTACTGCGGTGCTGGCCATGTCGTCCCTACCGCGGTGCTGGCCATGTCGTCCCTACTGCGGTGCTGGCCATGTGGTGCTGGCCATGTGGTGCTGGCCATGTCGTCCCTTCCGCGGTGCTGGCCATGTCGTCCCTACTGCGGTGCTGGCCATGTGGTGCTGGCCATGTGGTGCTGGCCATGTTGTCCCTACTGCGGTGCTGGCCATGTCGTCCCTACTGTGGTGCTGGCCATGCCGTCCCTACTGCGGTGCTGGCCATGTCGTCCCTACCGCGGTGCTGGCCATGTCGTCCCTACTGCGGTGCTGGCCATGTCCTCCCTACCGCGGTGCTGGCCATGTCGTCCCTACCGCGGTGCTGGCCATGTCGTCCCTACTGCGGTGCTGGCCATGTGGTGCTGACCATGTCGTCCCTACCGCGGTGCTGGCCATGTCGTCCCTACTGCGGTGCTGGCCATGTCGTCCCTACCGCGGTGCTGGCCATGTCGTCCCTACTGCGGTGCTGGCCATGTGGTGCTGGCCATGTCGTCCCTACTGCAGTGCTGGCCATGTCGTCCCTACTGCGGTGCTGGCCATGTCGTCCCTACTGCGGTGCTGGCCATGTCGTCCCTACTGCGGTGCTGGCCATGTCGTCCCTACCGCGGTGCTGGCCATGTCGTCCCTACTGCGGTGCTGGCCATGTGGTGCTGGCCATGTCGTCCCTACCGCGGTGCTGGCCATGTTGTCCCTACTGTGGTGCTGGCCATGTCGACCCTACCGCTGTGCTGGCCATGTGGTGCTGGCCATGTCGTCCCTACCGCGGTGCTGGCCATGTGGTGCTGGCCATGTCGTCCCTACTGTGGTGCTGGCCATGTGGTGCTGACCATGTCGTCCCTACCGCGGTGCTGGCCATGTGGTGCTGGCCATGTCGTCCCCACTGCGGTGCTGGCCATGTCGTCCCTACCGCGGTGCTGGCCATGTCGTCCCTACCGCGGTGCTGGCCATGTCGTCCCTACCGTGGTGCTGGCCATGTCGTCCCTACTGCGGTGCTGGCCATGCCGTCCCTACTGCGGTGCTGGCTATGCCGTCCCTACTGCGGTGCTGGCCATGTCGTCCCTACCGCGGTGCTGGCCATGTCGTCCCTACTGCGGTGCTGGCCATGTGGTGCTGGCCATGTCGTCCCTACCGCGGTGCTGGCCATGTCGACCCTACTGCGGTGCTGGCCATGTGGTGCTGGCCATGTGGTGCTGGCCATGTCGTCCCTACTGCGGTGCTGGCCATGTCGTCCCTACTGCGGTGCTGGCCATGTCCTCCCTACCTTGGTGCTGGCCATGTCGTCCCTACCGCGGTGCTGGCCATGTCGTCCCTACTGCGGTGCTGGCCATGTGGTGCTGACCATGTCGTCCCTACCGCGGTGCTGGCCATGTCGTCCCTACTGCGGTGCTGGCCATGTCGTCCCTACCGCGGTGCTGGCCATGTCGTCCCTACTGCGGTGCTGGCCATGTGGTGCTGGCCATGTCGTCCCTACTGCAGTGCTGGCCATGTCGTCCCTACTGCGGTGCTGGCCATGTCGTCCCTACTGCGGTGCTGGCCATGTCGTCCCTACCGCGGTGCTGGCCATGTGGTGCTGGCCATGTCGTCCCTACTGCGGTGCTGGCCATGTGGTGCTGGCCATGTCGTCCCTACCGCGGTGCTGGCCATGTCGTCCCTACTGTGGTGCTGGCCATGTCGACCCTACCGCTGTGCTGGCCATGTGGTGCTGGCCATGTCGTCCCTACCGCGGTGCTGGCCATGTGGTGCTGGCCATGTCGTCCCTACTGTGGTGCTGGCCATGTGGTGCTGACCATGTCGTCCCTACCGCGGTGCTGGCCATGTGGTGCTGGCCATGTCATCCCCACTGCGGTGCTGGCCATGTCGTCCCTACCGCGGTGCTGGCCATGTCGTCCCTACCGCGGTGCTGGCCATGTCGTCCCTACTGTGGTGCTGGCCATGTCGTCCCTACTGCGGTGCTGGCCATGCCGTCCCTACTGCGGTGCTGGCTATGCCGTCCCTACTGCGGTGCTGGCCATGTCGTCCCTACCGCGGTGCTGGCCATGTCGTCCCTACTGCGGTGCTGGCCATGTGGTGCTGGCCATGTCGTCCCTACCGCGGTGCTGGCCATGTCGACCCTACTGCGGTGCTGGCCATGTGGTGCTGGCCATGTGGTGCTGGCCATGTCGTCCCTACTGCGGTGCTGGCCATGTCGTCCCTACTGTGGTGCTGGCCATGCCGTCCCTACTGCGGTGCTGGCCATGTCGTCCCTACCGCGGTGCTGGCCATGTCGTCCCTACCGCGGTGCTGGCCATGTCGTCCCTACCGCGGTGCTGGCCATGTCGTCCCTACTGCGGTGCTGGCCATGTGGTGCTGGCCATATCGTCCCTACTGCGGTGCTGGCCATGTCGTCCCTACTGCGGTGCTGGCCATGTCGTCCCTACCGCGGTGCTGGCCATGTCGTCCCTACTGCGGTGCTGGCCATGTGGTGCTGGCCATGTCGTCCCTACCGCGGTGCTGGCCATGTGGTGCTGGCCATGTCGTCCCTACTGTGGTGCTGGCCATGTGGTGCTGACCATGTCGTCCCTACCGCGGTGCTGGCCATGTGGTGCTGGCCATGTCGTCCCTACCGCGGTGCTGGCCATGTGGTGCTGGCCATGTCGTCCCTACTGCTGTGCTGGCCATGTGGTGCTGGCCATGTCGTCCCTACCGCGGTGCTGGCCATGTGGTGCTGGCCATGTCGTCCCTACCGCGGTGCTGGCCATGCGGTGCTGGCCATGTCGAACCTACTGCGGTGCTGGCCATGTGGTGCTGGCCATGTCGTCCCTACCGCGGTGCTGGCCGTGTGGTGCTGGCCATGTCGTCCCTACTGCGGTGCTGGCCATGTCGTCCCTACTGCGGTGCTGGCCATGTCGACCCTACTGCGGTGCTGGCCATGTCGACCCTACTGCGGTGCTGGCCATGTCGACCCTACTGCGGTGCTGGCCATGTCGACCCTACTGCGGTGCTGACCATGTCGTCCCTACTGCGGTGCTGACCATGTCGTCCCTACTGCGGTGCTGGCCATGTCGACCCTACTGCGGTGCTGGCCATGTCGACCCTACTGCGGTGCTGGCCATGTCGACCCTACTGCGGTGCTGACCATGTCGTCCCTACCGCGGTGCTGGCCATGTCGACCCTACCGCGGTGCTGGCCATGTCGACCCTACCGCGGTGCTGGCCATGTCGACCCTACTGCGGTGCTGACCATGTCGTCCATACCGCGGTGCTGGCCATGTCGACCCTACCGCGGTGCTGACCATGTGGTGCTGGCCATGTGGTGCTGGCCATGTGGTGCTGGCCATGTGGTGCTGGCCATTTCGACCCTACTGCTCTCTCACCATACAGGCTTCCTCTTGCACCTGGCTTCAAAAAGCTCCCCAATTTTTACTGTTTGCTCGGGTTCGTCATCAACCGAGTGTGTCGTTCAGGGCAGTGTGGACTCATCTGAATATGTCTGACAAACATTGATTTCGGAAGTGAACTTTCACTTTACACGCTGTGTCATGCTCAGAATATGAGTATTGGGTTGTGTGAGTTTGCCAGTTAGCAGTGTCTGTCCGTGACAGCAGTGTTTCCCTGTCTCCCCTGTAGGCAGCAGTGAAAGCTCCTTCGGCGAGGAACTCTCGCCAGGGATGGAAAGGTTGGTACCATCTGACGTTTAGCTTTTTTAACATGGCAACCCAACCCTTAACCTTATACCGTTCCTTTTTTGTTAGCACTTTGAAATGGGTCACTATTTGCACACTTATTAGTGAATGAGGTAGTCATAGATAAGCAGACATGCGTACATTGTGCCGATTTTGAACTGTACCTCGTTGAATGATTTACTAATAGTGTATACGTAGTTTGCTCGTGTTTATCATCTCAAAGGGATTTACAAGCCTGATATTAACGTTGCACCCCGTTTTTTAAATGGTTGCAAAATGAGTTGGTCTCAGCGTGTCAAGTCGACCTCACTGAATAAAACTCACTAAGGAACGATATCATTCGTTCTAAATGTCCCAGCGTTGAGTGTCGACCAACGTTCTCACGCGATCTCGGTTTTCCACGTCCGACAAGAAGTGTAAATTATTCTCAACCCGATTTTTCTCGTCTTTTAATTCCAATCACTGATTGGGTCCAAATGCACTGCGCTTCATTTAGCTTTGGGGACTATTTAATTGGTTTCATTGTACTGTAAAAACTAAATCAAGTATTTTACATATTTGTCCCAGGTCTGGTTTAAACATCAGAACTATTAGGGACCCTTGAGAGAAAGTGTGTGTGTGTGGGGGAGGGGTGTGTATTGTAAACCAAATAGCAGTGACCCTCCTGGCAACTCAGACTGACTATTGACAATGTGCACAGGGGACGCATGTATGCCACACTGGGCCCCAACTGGAAGGTCCCTCTACGTAATTCACCTCGGAGCCGCAGCTATGTTTACAGGTACAGTGGTGGTGGTGGGGGTCGGGTTATGTCACATGTTCTAGGGTCATAGGTCATTCATCACCGGGAAAAGAAGGGTGGGGGGGGGTCACGCGGTCACCTCTTGTCACTGCATGCAGCGTCCGTCTCACTCAGTCTCTTCACACTGTTGGTGGAAGTTGCCCCTAACCCCTGGTCTACGGTCAGTTTATTCACAGGTTTAATAGTTAAAGGGGAAGTTCGCTATTTTACAATTTGATGTTAGATGGTTTCCTCACCCTGCTAGTAGTTTATGGGCCAGGAGAAACTGGAATCCATGGTCCGGTTTAACTTTAAACAGCACAACAAACTGGCCACTGCTAGCTTAAAAATGTCATGGGCATGACAGGGATATTCTTTTTATGTACTCTGCATGGTTTTAAGATGGCGCAGGCTGAAGTTTGTAGTGGCTGTTTAAAGAAATACAAACTACGGATTACATTTTTCTCTTTGCGCGTAGACACGGTTTAGGAACTATCTCAGCATTATATTGTGTCATCTTGAACTTCCCCTTTAAGGTTGGGGTTTCAGGGGTTGTGGTTTGGAAAGATGTAGCTTGGAACAGGGGAAACTTCTACCCAGGGGCATCCTTCCTTCTGTATATCACCATCACAGACTTTTGAGTCCCTCGTCTCCACACTCCAGGGGAAAAGGGACAAAGGACCTGGACAAATGCGACATAGTTTCTTGACTCTTGTCTTTTGGGATGGTGTTTCTGATTTATTTTACTTTGGGGACCGTTGACCCTAAGCTGTCTGTTTGTCTTCGGGGGAGGGGGTTTCACTGAGAATTTAAAATGAGAACCATTGTGGCGAGAGGAGTGTGCTTCTTCAGGGTTCTCATGGAAAATGTTCTACTGTAATTTCTCTACATTATACCATGCACTCATTGACGGAGACTGGACCAAATCCTAACATGTGCATACGTGCGACTCTTCCACTGATATCAATGCACACTGTTTACACAAAACCTTGAAGTAATGCGCATATTATCTCAAGTTAGCTTTTGTCCCATTGTACCAATGTCAACTCTCTGCTACAGAGTGATCAGAACGGGGTCAAGATCAGGCTAACGTTTATCGTCATCAGCTTGTCCCCTTTTGGTTGGCATGGCGATCCCATGCGTCACCCTCTTCCATAATCCCTAGAAAGTCTGAATAACTAAATCGCCTATAAAACAGTGGGCAAAATTGTTTGGAATGACATCATTTCCTGTTGTATACTAATTATATAAGGAAGGTCTCATTTTGGGACTTGTATAACAACATGTCTTTTAAAGTCGTTATTTGGTTATCTGACCAGATATCTAAAATATGAGGTCTTTCCCTGATGTCTCGATAATGTAATGAAGACATATTTTTTCGGGTCTTAATCTGGTTCCCTGACCACTCTACAACCAGAATTTTTTTTTTTTTTTTACAACGTAACAATGACATAATTATGACGTTCCCGACCTAATTTTGTCCGCTGGGTTACCTACTGTTCTCTCCTCTCCTGGTCTGGTTTATTAAGACTGAGAGTTTCAGAATAGCCTTCCTTTGGTCATGCCCCTTGTTCTACTCTCAACTTTAGTGGAACTTAGTAAAAAATATATATATATATATATAATTTAAAAAAAATTAAAAGCATGCAAGCCCCAATTCACATCTGTCACATCCTGTTATTACACAACACCATATCTGATCATTTTGAGGAGCTCTGCCAAAGAAACAAGGGGTGTCAGAGACCTATATACCCTTTTCACACGATCATGTTCTGGTTATATGGTTCGTTCCAGCGACTATGATGGATGCAAAACCAAGTACGGCTTGGTTCAGTAGTGTGAAAAGGGTACTAGAGAAGCCACGGTCTACTACTGTTCATACAACTTTGGTTTTGACCCTTCTACCCCCCCAAGGTATCCTCATCCCTCTCCCAGCCCCTCGGGTGCCAACCCGTGCAGCGAGGTGGGCAGTGTTACTATCGAGGGGCCCCTTCGGAGGAAGACCCTGCTGAAAGAGGGCCGAAAACCCAAGGTAAGGAGGGGTGTGTTTTCTATCTGACAACTGGTACATGGTAAGGAGGGATGTTTCCACTGTCTGACTCCTGGTCCAAGGTAAGGAGGGATGTGTTTTCTGTCTGACCCCTGGTCCAAGGCAAGGAGGGATGTGTTTTCTGTCTGACTCCTGGTCCATGGTAAGGAGGATGTTTCCACTGTCTGACTCCTGGTCCAAGGTAAGGAGGGATGTGTTTTCTGTCTGACTCCTGGTCCATGGTAAGGAGGGATGTTTTTCTGTCTGACTGGTCCAAGGTTGTGTTTTCTGTCTGACTCCTGGTCCATGGTAAGGGAGGATGTTTCCACTGTCTGACTCCTGGTCCAAGGTAAGGAGGGATGTGTTTTCTGTCTGACTCCTGGTCCAAGGTAAGGAGGGATGTGTTTTCTGTCTGACTCCTGGTCCAAGGTAAGGAGGGATGTGTTTTCTGTCTGACTCCTGGTCCAAGGTAAGGAGGGATGTGTTTTCTGTCTGACTCCTGGTCCATGGTAAGAGAGGATGTTTCCACTGTCTGACTCCTGGTCCAAGGTAAGGAGGGATGTTTCCACTGTCTGACTCCTGGTCCATGGTAAGGAGGGATGTTTCCACTGTCTGACTCCTGGTCCAAGGTAAGGAGGGATGTTTTCACTGTCTGACTCCTGGTCCAAGGTAAGGAGGGATGTTTTTCTGTCTGACTCCTGGTCCAAGGTAAGGAGGGATGTGTTTTCTGTCTGACTCCTGGTCCATGGTAAGAGAGGATGTTTCCACTGTCTGACTCCTGGTCCAAGGTAAGGAGGGATGTGTTTTCTGTCTGACTCCTGGTCCAAGGTAAGGAGGGATGTGTTTTCTGTCTGACTCCTGGTCCAAGGTGTTGAGGGATGTTTTCTTACCCACCAAGGTAATGAGGGATGTTTCGTCTGACTCCTGGTCCATGGTAAGTTGAATGTTTTCTTACTGTCTGACTCCTGGTCCAAAGGTAACAAGTTGTTCATTGTAAAGTTATTCTGATAGTCTCTGTCGGTCCAAGGTAAAGAGGGATGTTTTGTGTGTGTCTGACTCCTGTGTCTGACGTGTCCAAGGTAAGGAGGATGTTTCCACTGTCTGACTCCTGGTCCAAGGTAAGGAGGGATGTTTCCACTGTCTGTTAAGGAGGGATGTTTCCACTGTCACTCTGTCTGGCTAAAGAGGATGTTTCCCACCTGTCTCCGACTGTGAGTGAGACCTGGTCACTAAAGGTAAGGGAGGATGGACTAAGTTTTCTGTCTGACTCCTGTTTTTGTCCCAACGTTTTCAGTAAAAATGTTTTGCTAGGGTGTTTCCACTGTCTGACTCACTGGTCCATGGTAAGAGGATGTTTCCTGTCTGACTCCTGGTGTTTTCCATGGTAGAAATGTAGGGAAAACAATGTTTCTGTCTGACTCCTGGTCCAAGGAAATGTAGGGATGTTTCCAATGTTCTGTTTACTGGTCCATGGTAATGTAGGGATACAATTTCCACTGTTTACTGAATGAAATGGTCCAGGGTAAACAGGGATGTTCTGTTTACTAGAATGAAATGTCCAAGGTAATACAATGTGTCAGTTTCTGAATGAAATGACTACAATGTTCAGTTTACCAGAATGAAATGTAGGGAAAACAATGTTCTGTTTACTAGTTCTGTTTACTAGAATGAAATGTAGGGAAAAGAATGTTCTGTTTACTAGAATGAAATGTAGGGAATACAATGCTCTGTTTACTAGAATGAAATGTAGGGAATTTCAATGTTCTGTTTACTGGAATGAAATGAGGGAAAACAATGTTCAGTTTACTGGAATGAAATGTAGGGAAAACAATGTTATGTTTACTAGAATGAAATGTAGGTAATACAATGTTCAGTTTACTAGAATGAAATGTAGGGAAAACAATGTTTTCTGTTTACTAGAATGAAATGAGGGAATACAATGTTCAGTTTACTAGAATGAAATGTAGGGAAAACAATGTTCTGTTTACTAGAATGAAATGTAGGTACAATGTTCAGTTTACTAGAATGAAATGTAGGGAAAACAATGTTCTGTTTACTAGAATGAAATGTAGGGAATACAATGTTCAGTTTACTATAATGAAATGTAGGAAAACAATGTTCTGTTTACTAGAATGAAATGTAGGGAATACAATGTTCAGTTTACTAGAATGAAATGTAGGGAAAACAATGTTCTGTTTACTAGAATGAAATGTAGGGAATACAATGTTCTGTTTACTAGAATGAAATGTAGGGAATACAATGTTCAGTTTACTAGAATGAAATGTAGGGAATACAATGTTCAGTTTACTGGAATGAAATGTGGAATACAATGTTCAGTTTACTAGAATGAAATGTCTGGCTCGAAAACAATGTTCTGTTTACTAGAATGAAATGTAGGGAATACAATGTTCAGTTTACTGGAATGAAATGTAGGGAATACAATGTTCAGTTTACTAGAATGAAATGTGGGAAAACAATGTTCTGTTTACTAGAATGAAATGTAGGGAATACAATGTTCTGTTTACTGGAATGAAATGTTTTCAGTTAACAATGTTCTGTTTACTGGTGTGAAATGAAAAACAATGTTCTGTTTACTGGAATGAAATGTAGGGAATACAATGTTCAGTTTACTAGAATGAAATGTAGGGAAAACAATGTTCTGTTTACTAGAATGAAATGTAGGGAATACAATGTTCTGTTTACTAGAATGAAATGTAGGGAAAACAATGTTCTGTTTACTAGAATGAAATGTAGGGAAAACAATGTTCTGTTTACTGGAATGAAATGTAGGGAATACAATGTTCAGTTTACTAAATAAATGTGAGTAAAAGTGGAAAAAGACACTTTTGGATCAACAACCAAACAAACGCCGTCCTCTGGAGGCAGAAGGCTGTGTTGTTTTCATTACTCACTTCATCACATCTTCCCTGCAGTACAAATCTTCAGCCTGTAAGAAGGTGTGTGTAACGGGCTGGATGGTTGTCCTGCCTGACGACCCGGCTCGACCGAACATCTTCCACCTCAACGACCCGGATAAAGGTTAGACTTGGAGACCATTTTTTGGGGGGGGAATGTTATCCAGGAAAAATTGTATTAGTTTAAAATATTTTTTTTCCCCCCAAAACAATTTGTCAGACAATATACAGTAGCTCGGTATTTTGTATTATTTATTTTATACTTGTCTTTAACAAGGGATCTAATCATTCTGGATGTGACTGTATATTAATATATTTGTTGATCCCAGGATGTCTGAGGCATATAAGGGTTTGGTTTTCTAGCGCACATTTATTCAAAAGGCACTCGCACATCTGTGTAATCTAATTTGCAGGTGCATGGCAATAATTGAACAAGATGGAGGAAAAAGGAAACCGCACACACTGCTCTTGATAGCATCACTGCTCTTGATAGCATCAAATCAAATCAAATCAAATGTATTTATATAGCCCTTCGTACATCAGCTGATATCTCAAAGTGCTGTACAGAAACCCAGCCTAAAACCCCAAACAGCAAGCAATGCAGGTGTAGAAGCACGTGCAGGTGTAGAAGCATCACTGCTCTTGATAGCATCACTGCTCTTGATAGCATCACTGCTCTTGATAGCATCACTGCTCTTGGTAGCATCACTGCTCTTGGTAGCATCACTGCTCTTGGTAGCATCACTGCTCTTGGTAGCATCACTGCTCTTGGTAGCATCACTGCTCTTGGTAGCATCACTGCTCTTGATAGCATCACTGCTCTTGGTAGCATCACTGCTCTTGGTAGCATCACTGCTCTTGATAGCATCACTGCTCTTGGTAGCATCACTGATATTTAATAAGCTTTATGTATCGGCCACACGGCCTTCGTCAGAGCTTTTAGGATTTTTTTTGAAAGTTGCGCCATTATGTGGACCTGGCTCCTCCCACATCCGTTCTACACATGGAAGGGGGTTGGAGGCAAAGGAAAAATAAATAAGTGCTACCAAATATAACAATATGCATTTTATAAATATGACAAAAGTGTATGAATGACACGTCTGTAAAATCTCAACGAGGACATAGCAAGTTTTCATTAGTCATAAGGTACATCATACGAGAAACGTCAGAATAATCTACAAGAGACACATATTTCATTTTTAAATTCATAACAAAACATACATAGGCATTTCATCATTAAGTCCTTTAGGAAATAATGTCTGGAGGGTTGAAAATCCCAAAACATTCCCTTTAACTCAGAGTATTATTGATATCACCTCCCCAGTCTGATATCGTAACTTTCTTTATGCCACAAAATCTGAAGGTAGAAATGTCATGCTTCAGGTCATTGAAATGTAATTGCGACTGGATAATCCCTGCCGTTTCTCCTGATTTAACTTTTATGTTCACTAATTCTCTGTTTGAGAGAGCGGGTGGTTTTACCGACATAACAGAGCCCACATGGACATTTAATCATGTTTAAACACTTTATCATGTTGTTGCACTGTGCGCATCCTCTGCATCCCTAGCTACATTAGTTATCTACATTATTACGTGTTCCGCCACCCATGTTATCTACATTATTACGTGTGCCACCACCCATGTTATCTACATTATTACGTGTGCCACCACCCATGTTATCTACATTAATACGTGTTACCACCCATGTTATTTACATTATTACGTGTTCCACCACCCATGTTAGCTACATTATTACGTGTTCCACCACCCATGTTATCTACATTATTACGTGTGCCACCACCCATGTTATCTACATTATTACGTGTTCCACCACCCATGTTATCTACATTATTACGTGTGCCACCACCCATGTTATCTACATTAATACGTGTTACCACCCATGTTATTTACATTATTACGTGTTCCACCACCCATGTTATCTACATTATTACGTGTTCCACCACCCATGTTATTTACGTGGGTGGTGGATTTACATGATAAAGTGTTTAAACATGATTAAATGTCCATGTGGGCTCTGTTATGTCGGTAAAACCACCCGCTCTCTCAAACAGAGAATTAGTGAACATAAAAGTTAAATCAGGAGAAATGGCAGGGATTATCCAGTCGCTGTACATTTCAATGACCTGAAGCATGACATTTCTACCTTTTTAAAAAGTTTTTATGGCATAGAGAAAGTTAAGATATCAGACTGGGGAGGTGATATTAATGATACTCTCGGTCTGACCTTAATTAGCTCAATCAAATGGTTCGGTTGTTTTAGGTCAAACTCCAAAGCCCTCTTGTCTTGTTGCTTCACAGGTAATGTTTACAAGTTCCAGACGGGATCCAGATTCTCTGCAATCATCTGGCACAAAAACCTGGAAGAGGCTTGCAGGAGCTGTAGACCTCAGGTATAGTTGTCTTTTATAATCGATTTGAATTATTTATTTGTTCAATATATACACAGACACAACATCAATTCAATGGTAGTATATGCATTTAAAAAGAAAAAATGATTGAGGATGACACCAAACATGAAATGACTGAAGTTATTTTTTTTTCTTTCAATCTCTTGGGGAAAATGTGCCATTTCATTCTGACCACAGCTGTCAATCACCTAAGTCCTTATTGCTTCATTAATGTACTTAATGTACTCTGCTTGTGCCTTAACAGATACCAACCAACCTAATGTCATTTGAGTAGTGGACAACCAGCCAGCTTGCCCAGTGGGGAGTTAGTGCCAAGCCCTTTTCTATGGGAGTCTAACAAACTCTGATAAAATGGTGGAACGGAGGAATTGGTTGGAATCCTATGAAATTAGTGGTGAGGAAGTGTAGAAGTGTGTGTGTGTCTGATTCTACAGACTGGGGCAGATGGTCTTTACCACTGGACACACACACACACACAGCAGCGTTTTAGCCAAGGACTACGTGCGATGTCTCTCTTTCCAGAGCAAGGAAAACAAATATGTAAAGCCCCTGTTTCGTGTCAAAGCTTTCTCGCTTGTCGTCGTTTGTTCTGCTGCTATAAACGTTCTGAGCAAAGCTCATATTTCTTTGGCCCATGTTGGGTTTTGCTTAGAAGAAAGGATTAAAAAAAATACCTGTAAATGCACAAAGACTGACAGTGTTAAGAGACTGTGATAAGGGGGCTCGGGGACCAGCTACTTGGGCCCTTGGAGTATCAGCACTGCCATGGCCCCCTAACTATTTGAGCCAATGTTTCAGACCACTGTTGACTGGACACTTTGCAAAACACACGCTAGATTGATGCTCATCGTCGACCCTGGTCCTTGTGTCAGGCAGCGGACTGATACTCATCGTCAACCCTGGTCCTTGTGTCAGGCAGCGGACTGATACTCATCGTCGACCCTGGTCCTTGCGTCAGGCAGCGGACTGATACTCATCGTCGACCCTGGTCCTTGCGTCAGGCAGCGGACTGATACTCATCGTCGACCCTGGTCCTTGCGTCAGGCAGCGGACTGATGCTCATCGTCGACCCTGGTCCTTGCGTCAGGCAGCGGACTGATACTCATCGTCGACCCTGGTCCTTGCGTCAGGCAGTGGACTGATGCTCATCGTCGACCCTGGTCCTTGCGTCAGGCAGCGGACTGATACTCATCGTCGACCCTGGTCCTTTCGTCAGGCAGCGGACTGATACTCATCGTCGACCCTGGTCCTTGCGTCAGGCAGCGGACTGATACTCATCGTCGACCCTGGTCCTTGCGTCAGGCAGCGGACTGATGCTCATCGTCGACCCTGGTCCTTGCGTCAGGCAGCGGACTGATACTCATCGTCGACCCTGGTCCTTGCGTCAGGCAGTGGACTGATGCTCATCGTCGACCCTGGTCCTTGCGTCAGGCGGCGGACTGATGCTCATCGTCGACCCTGGTCCTTGCGTCAGGCGGCGGACTGATGCTCATCGTCGACCCTGGTCCTTGCGTCAGGCAGCGGACTGATACTCATCGTCGACCCTGGTCCTTGCGTCAGGCGGCGGACTGATGCTCATCGTCGACCCTGGTCCTTGCGTCAGGCAGCGGACTGATACTCATCGTCGACCCTGGTCCTTGTGTCAGGCAGCGGACTGATACTCATCGTCGACCCTGGTCCTTGTGTCAGGCAGCGGACTGATACTCATCGTCGACCCTGGTCCTTGCGTCAGGCAGCGGACTGATACTCATCGTCGACCCTGGTCCTTGCGCCAGGCAGCGGACTTTACAGCAGAAGTCATGACTCATTGAGGTTTCAAATAAGGGAGAAAGGACTTGGCTTTTCTGAACAACTAGTTATTTAACATACAAAGGCTCAGCCAAACCTGAACCACCCCCTGCTCAGCCAAACCTGAACCACCCCCTGCTCAGCCAAACCTGAACCACCCCCTCCCTGCTCAGTCAAACCACACTATTTATTATAGCCATACAAACAATGTCTGCCGATTTAAAGACCCATTTTTAGGTTGAGCAAGAAAAGCCTTTATCACCATTCGTCATCTCATCTGAACCAATAAAGACTTTTCTACCAATCAGAAATGAAAAAAAAAAAAACGTATGTTGCACTTTTTGTCATAACATTTTAAGTTTGATTCACAACTTCATTGTCCATCAAAGGGGAAATGTATTTGGTCACTTGCAATGACATTCATCATCATCATCATAGAAAAGACGTCACTGATTTTTTTTTCTTTTTTTTTTTCCCTCTACTTGTATACGAACCAGCTTGAAGCTTCACTACCAGATAAAGGCTTTAGAGAAGGGTCAAGGAGACACTAGGGGGCCTCAGTTCTCTTGTGATATTAATCTGGTTGAGATTTCAGACAAGTCAGTGGGATTCAACACCATCACTGAGTTAATTGTAAATATTTAAAAAAATATATATATATATTTTCGTATTTATTTTCTCTTTAGTTGTCAATGGGAAATGATGGTATGATTTCAAGGGGGACAGTTCACCCATATTACAAAATTACACCCTGTGAATAAGTTATGACAGCAATCCATGCTGTGGTTTAGTTTCCTTGGAACGGTTTCTACATGCTAATTGGACCGATATTAGCATTTTTAGCACATCATTTCCAAATTATCCAAAAGTATCTAAAATTGTTTGTGAAGCTCAGAAAAAAAGTAACTTATTGATGATTTTGAAGATGATGCACAGAAAATGCTAATATTGGTCCATTGACTTGAATGGGATTTGTGCCACAACTGCTAAATCGTTAGCATGTGGAAACCGTTCCAAGGAAACTAATCCACAGCATTGATTGCTGTCCATAGACTGCTTACAGGGTAAGGAAGCCAAATATACCATTTTGTAATTTGGGTGAACTATCCCTTTAAGCGACCCACTGTAAGAATGTGGTAAGAGTGCGTCACTACAGTCCCTGGTTCAAATCCAGGCTGTATCACCTCTGGTCGTAATTTGGAGTCCCATAGGGCGGCGCACAATTAGCCCAGCGTCGTCCGGGTTAGGGCTGGGGTAAGTCGTCATTGTAAAAAAAAAGATTTTGTTCTTAATTAACTGACTTGCCTAGTTAAATATAAAGGATAAATAAACCAATGAGCGGTGAGGGTCCTTACCCTAAGGGTTTACACCAACAAACCCGGGTTCCTGTCATTTTCTGAGGGGCTCAAAGAAAAAGGGGTTGACGATGCCATGAATACAAGCCAAATGTGTTGCTTCAGAAGCACAACAAGGTTACAATTTCAAACATGATCTACGTGTGAACTTAATGTGTTTCAAAGAATGTCCAAACAAACATAAGATAGACATGATATCATGTACGGCTGGAAAATAACAACTCAAATTATTTCATGAATGAACTGGTTTTTATTGAAGCCATAGTCCCATATTGCATCCCCTATAAGTATGCTCAATGCCGATCATCTATGATGTGACGATCGTAATGGGGGGATTTTACCCAAAACGGTTACCTGTGGTTTTAAAACACGTTTGGTACTAAAAACTAAAAAAAATATATAACCATCTCTGTAAAAAGTGGTTAGGACATCAACCTTGATTTCTATTTAAAGAAAAATGTTATTTTTCTGTTTTAATTAGCACCCACCAAAGTGTGTATGACTGAGCCAATCAATGAGTTGTTTAAAATATATATAATGTATTGTTTTTTTTTCTTTTTTATGAAGAACTGCATTCTGAACAAAGACAGGTTCACCTAGTAGACCCCCTCTTTCAACCCCCTGTTCTCCTAGTAGACCCCCTCTTTCAACCCCCTGTTCTCCTAGTAGACCCCCTCTTTCACCCTCCTGTTCTCCTAGTAGACCCCCTCTTTCACCCTCCTGTTCACCTAGTAGACCCCCTCTTTCAACCCCCTGTTCTCCTAGTAGACCCCCTCTTTCACCCTCCTGTTCTCCTAGTAGACCCCCTCTTTCACCCTCCTGTTCTCCTAGGAGACCCCCTCTTTCAACCTCCTGTTCTCCTAGGAGACCCCCTATTTCACCCCCCTGTTCTCCTAGTAGACCCCCTCTTTCATCCCCCTGTTCTCCTAGGAGACCCCTCTTTCAACCTCCTGTTCTCCTAGGAGACCCCCTATTTCACCCCCCTGTTCTCCTAGTAGACCCCCTCTTTCAACCCCCTGTTCTCCTAGGAGACCCCCTCTTTCAAGCCCTTGTTCTCCTAGGAGACCCCCTATTTCATCCCCCTGTTCTCCTTGGAGACCCCCTCTTTCAACCCCTTGTTCTCCTTGGAGACCCCCTCTTTCAACCCCCTGTTCTCCTAGTAGACCCCCTATTTCACCCCCCTGTTCTCCTTGGAGACCCCCTCTTTCAACATGACCCTAAGCATGATGGGAAACGCTGCTCTAAGGTATGCATTGACTGACATGACAAGAGGATCTGACGATGCACTACCCAACTTCCAAATGGCACCTTGTGCATTCTACTATTACAATTAACTCAGAAAACCACAGCTGTGTGGAAACACCAGTATACTTTCTATCCCTCATTTACTCGAGTGTTTCCTTTTATTTTTGACAGTTTGCGTGTAGGTGTTTGGTGTAGTAATGCCTCAATGCTATTGTGTTCCCATGGATCCACTTTTATCTAAATCCCCTTCTTTCTTTTTTTTTTGTGAAACCAAAATAAATGTAATGTTGGACTTAGAATTATCTGTGTAGTTGCTACAATTACCGTCCAAGTTTCAGATTGTAATTGTTTCACGTGCATATTGAAATGTCCATTAATGTGAGCGTTATGCGCTTTACACAAACTGAGTTACAATTGACTTGCATTGCTTTTACAGACTTTACAGTTCTTATTCTGCCAGCTCAATGGAAAACACTTGTTTTATACTGTTGTCGTCATGACGTTGTCATATTGTACATGTCTGCAAGTTGCACATGTAATTTATTATTACTTTACGTTGAAACATAGGTCGGTGAGGGATTTGGAGAGTGTGTGTGTGTGTGTGTGTGTGGCAATGATACAAATGTTTTGTATTTGAAGGATTAGGGGGGCAACCCAAATGAAGGATTAGGGGGGCAACCCAAATGAAGGATTAGGGGGGCAACCCAAATGAAGGAATAGGGGGGCAACCCAAATGAAGGATTAGGGGGCAACCCAAATGAAGGAATAGGGGGGCAACCCAAATGAAGGATTAGGGGGCAACCCAAATGAAGGATTAGGGGGCAACCCAAATGAAGGAATAGGGGGGGGGCACCCCAAATGAAGGATTAGAGGGGGGGGACACCCCAATTGAATGTTTAGAGATGTACATCCAGTATTTGATTTCTACTTGGTTGAAACACCTGAACACCAGAAATGCTAAAACACATCACTGTTTCTCTGCGTGTGCAGAGGGTATTTTGTTTCAATAAAATCAATACAATTTGATGGATCATTATAATGAAGCAGATTCAATACACATCTTCAATCATTGTCAAATGGAACGTGTGTGTGTGTGTGTGTGTGTGTGTGTGAGTGTGTGTGAGTGTGATATCCTGTTTGGCTGGCTCAATACCCAAAGTCTAGCCCCTGTTGAACTTGATCTAAAGCCGCTAAGGCTGGGTGGGGTTAACCGTTTGTGTAGCATGTATTAGCATTGCAACAGCATTCTCAAATTACACATATTACTGTAGACTTTTCTCCTCAGATGCCAGATGCATACATTGAGCATACATGTATTTGTGTCATGTACATAAAAACATTTGAAGTCACTTTTTTGGGGGGTTGCTATCATGTTGTTGACACTTTATTTAGTCTGCTTTCTTCTTCTGGTGATTTTTTAAAATATTTTAATTTTATTTGATACTTGTATCGGCCAGATTTTCTGTTTTGTCAAAATCAAAATAAAACGTAGTTATGTAATATGTATTTTGCATGTATTTTGTGTACAAAGTTTTCTGGTGTCTGTAGTGACTGTGAAAAAATGACAACCACTCACCTGTGAATATTTTTGCTATAAGTTATTTGTAACTGTATGTACGTCGCTGTATTTTTCAGCTTTTTAAACGTTGACACCAATCATGAATTAAAACCATTCTGGAAAAACTGAGCCGGTGATTTCTTAATGACGACAAATACTTTTACAATGATTGTCTTTTAGCACATTCGATCGTTTATAAATGAGGCAGATTCAATACACATCTTCAATCATTGTCAAATGGAACGTGTGTGTGTGTGTGTGTGTGTGTGTGTGTGTGTGTGTGTGTGTGTGTGTGTGTGTGTGTGTGTGTGATATCCTGTTTGGCTGGCTCAATACCCAAAGTCTAGCCCCTGTTGAACTTGATCTAAAGCCTCTAAGGCTGGGTGGGGTTAACCAAAAGGGTGTATTGATTAAACTGGAAATATTGAATACACGTTAAATATGAGTGTTTGTTTGTGTGGATGGTGGTGGTGTTTTCACATGAGTATAATGCTACAAGCTTGGCACACCTCTAATTTTGGGGGAGTTTCTCCCATTCTTCTCTGCAGATCTTCTCACGCTCTGTCACTTTGGATGGGGAGCTTCACTGCACTGTTATGTTCGATCGGGTTCAAGTCCGGCCTCTGGCTGGGCCACTCAAGGACATTCCGAGACTTGTCCCGAAGCCACCCTTGCGTTGTCTTGGCTGTGTACTTAGGGTCATTGTCCTGTTGGAAGGTGTATCTTCACCCCAGTCTGAGGTCCAGAGCAGATTTTCATCAATGATCTCTGTACTTTGCATCTTTCCCTCGATCCTGACTAGTCTCCCAGTCCCTGCCGCTGAAAAATATCCCCTCAACATGATGCTGCCACCACCATCCTTCACCGTAGGGATGGTGCCAGGTTTCCTCCAGACGTGACACTCTGCATTCAGGCCGAAGAGTTCAATCTTGGTTTCTGCTACCCCCCCTCCTCACTGGCCACTTCAATAATGGAACACTAGTCACTTTAATAATGTTTACATAGTGCTTTACCCATCTCATATGGATATACTGTATTCTATTTTACTGTATTTTAGTCAGTGCCACCACGACATTGCTCATCCTAATATTTCTGTATTAATTACATTATTTTACATTTTAATGTGAATTGTTAGATACTTCTGCACTGTTGGATCTAGGAACACAATCATTTTGCTACACCCACAATAACATCTGCTAAATATGTGTATGTGAACAATAAAATGTGATTTGATTTGATGAGACGATGCAAACAGGACACTTCAGGCTGAGGAGTACGTTTCACACATCCCCAATGTGCCGCATTCACTCAAATAACATGGTCACTGCGGTAGAATGTTTATTTTGATTGTAGATTTTCTGCATTTATCAGAGTGTCATCGGGGTAGCCTGATTTCAGATGTGTCCATGTCAACAGGATTATTGGGGAAGAATCTGATTATTTTGTGCATGTAACTGTGCTATCTGACTGTCCAAACATGTGTGTGTGTGTGTGTGTTCAGGAAGCGGTCATTTGCAGACATGGCTATGCTAGTTGTCATAGTAACAATGGGTGTATGCACAGTGGTGTAAGCTGATTGGTGGTGCTGCTGCTTCCGGTTTCCCCGGTTGCTTTGAATGTGATAAATCATAGTGTAAGAACACATTTAAAGCCTCAAAGGATAAGATGATTCAACTTTCAAAACGCGTCCTTTTTGGCTAGTCACGTCAGTCAACTAGGTGTCTGTTCAGCTTTGTAGTACATTTACTCATTTGTTTGTAAACCATTAACACGCTGGTTCGCTAACCACATGTAGTTGTACTGTCGACAGAGTAGCTAGCTAGCAACGAAGGTAAGCCAAATGACGGTCTACAGACCACTTGAGGGCAAATAAATCAGATTTCACTGTTTAAACACAAGTCGAATGACCAGGAATAATAGATTTGTATTTGACTTCAAACCACAGACGAAATTCCTTTTAAAATTCCCGTTATTTTTCAAAGATTTCTCACAAACACAAGCACATACCAAGGCTTTTATTTTCAAAGCCTTTTACATTTAATTCAGCTCGTGTCATGCTAATTTAGCTTTTTGCAACCAGCGGAAACAACTTTGAGGACAACCGACCACAAAATGTAAAATCCTAAAAATAAAAAAAAAAGCCTTTAAGAGCGTTGCGCTAGTAACCAAAAGGTCACTGGTTTGAATCATCTTGCCGACTAGGTGAGAAAAAAATCTGTGCCCCTGAGCAGGGCATTTAACCCTAATTGCTCCTGTAAATCACTCTGGAAAAGAACATCTGCTAAATGACTACAAAATATAAACCTGCTCTGCTGTCAACAGCTCAATGATTATTATCCGATGTATTAGGCTACGCAATCCAACCTTTTTGGATATAATGTTAAATTATATGTTAAAAGACCTCACTGACTGATTCAGAACACGAATAATCATATTTGTCTTGGTAAAATATATTTTTTTATAACAATAGGAAGTTAATATGCATCACCAAAGCGCATTTTTCACCCACTCTGTACAGAGTCCATGGGCTAAAAACCTAGAACCTGTTAGCACCCTGTAAATCATTAATAGAAATAGGCAACTTTTGCTTCATCATCTCATTTCAAAAATAAAACAATTTTTCCAACACGACATAATACCCTGATTTGGATCATCTCAATGTGCACTGACTTGGCTCCCCAAGCTTGGATTGGTTGAAAAACGGAAACCGTGGCCAACTAAATCTAGCGCACCTTTGGCATTTTACTGGATGATGGATTGATGCGAACTCCTTTCTGTGCCTGTTCGAGCCCGTCATAATGCAAGCCCTTGTCAATATTAATTTAATCATTCTGAATTGATTAATTGGTGAGTATGCCTACCCTTTATTGATGGGTATAGTCAATTAGTATGTGTGTGTTGCATCATGGTACACATTTGTAGGCTACATTTGTAACGGTATATAGGCCAGAGGAGGCTGGTGAGAGGACCAATAGGATGGGCTCATTGTAATGGCTGGGATGGAATTAATGGTACGGTATCAAACACTTTTGTGACCAGATGAAAAACATATTTCCTAGATTAGCTTTATCTTGGCCAGGTCGCAATTGTAAATGAGAACTTGTTCTCAACTTGCCTACCTGGTTAAATAAAGGTGAAATATAAAAATGAACATTGCTAACAATGCAATTGAGACAGAAATCAAGTACATTTCATGTTCCTTTTATTTATAGGTTATATGGATGACATTTTGTATTTACAAACTTTTAAGAAAGGAAAATTACATTAAATCAAGTGGCCACATCTCTGTACATTTGTATGGAGTCTTGGCAAAAACACAGATTCTGACAGCACAGCAGATCATTCACAACAAATTTAGCTTAAAACCTCTACAGGATCGGTGGGTCCCCAGTAGGACGGTTGAGCTAACGTAGGCTAATGTGATTAGTATGAGGTGAGTAACAAGAACATTTCCCAGGACATAGGCATATCTGATATTGTCAGAACGCTTAAATTCTTGTTAATCTAACTACACTGTCCAATTTACAGTAGCTATTACAGTGAAATAATACCATGCTATTGTTTGAGGAGAGAGCACAGTTATTAACTTCAACATGTATTAGTAAACCAATTAGGCACATTTGATCCTCAAAAGGTTTTACAGCTGCACCATCGAGAGCGTGGTGCATCACTGCACGGTATGGCAACTGCGCACCTCCGCCCGCAAGGCAGTACAGAGGGTAGTGCGTATGTAACAGTACTCTTCTTGCGTTGTGTACAATCAGTCATCGACACTGAACTCCAACATGTAGCACCAGTCATGTAGATTTATTCTGATAGGAACGGCACAAAATTGCACGTCATGCAATGCTCGTCTCACCATCCAACTCTGCACTCAGGCACGCTGGTTTGGTGCTTGTTCACTGGGGTAGTTACCAATATAATACAATTGCAATATAATATCTTTAACAATGTACCTGATAGGAACGGCACAAAATTGCACGTCATGCAATGCTCGTCTCACCATCCAACTCTGCACTCAGGCACGCTGGTTTGGTGCTTGTTCACTGGGGTAGTTACCAATATAATACAATTGCAATATACAATATAATATCTTTAACAATGTACCTGATAGGAACGGCACAAAATTGCACGTCATGCAATGCTCGTCTCACCATCCAACTCTGCACTCACGCACTGTACAAAATATATGACCCCCCACACCAGACACAGTAAGTTGCTAGTTAGTACTGGCGGGAATTCTTTACAACAAAATGCACAACAAATATTCTCCAAAAACCGCTGCATCTTATGTGTGATGTTCGAATAACATTTACAAACAATTTTATATAAATTGTACATTTAAATCGTCACTTGAGAGGATAAAAATCACTTTTGACGTACGGTGCTTTGCAACCAACAACTTACCGCTGGTTTGGTGCTTGTTCACTGGGACGATTCTAACTGGAACATCCCCCCTCGTAAGCAAGCGACGCAAACCAGCCAATAAGATGCCATGTGAGTAGGCGAAGACAAGACAAACTCAAACCAAAAACCCATTTGCTTAACAATAAAGTGGCAAGGGGAATCACCAATATAACCCTGTTACACGTATGCAAGGCAGTACATTATCTATGCATAGTCACTTTAATAACTCTACCTAAATGTACATAATTACCTCGACACCAGTGCCCCGCTATTGTTATTTACTACTGCTCTTTAATAATTTGTTATTCTTATCTCTTACTTTGTTTTATAGGTATTTTCTTAACTGCATTGTTGGTTAAGGGCTTGTAATAATAATAATAATATATGCCATTTAGCAGACGCTTTTATCCAAAGCGACTTACAGTCATGTGTGCATACATTCTACGTATGGGTGGTCCCGGGAATCGTAAAGTAAGCATTTCACTGTAAGGTCTACACAAATTGTATTCGGGCGTATATGACAAATAACATTTAATTTAATTTGAAGAATATGCATATCCTTGCTTCGGGTCCTGAACTGCAGGTAGTTAGATGTGTGTATATCATTTTAGGCGAAACTTTGAAAAAAAGGGGCGGATCCTTACGAGGTTTTAATCTCATTTCGAAAGTAAAACCCTTTTCCAACATAATATGACAATAACGCCCTGAGTCGCTTCATCTAATTTCTAAAATTAAAGGGTTTTCTTTCCAACAGGACCCAAGAGGCGGAGGACACACTATTTTCCTTGGTAAGTGGTTCCTTCCATTTGGGCGACGGAGCAAAGATGTGCGACGTCAGTGGAGGAGAGAAAGTCGAGTGACACACAGTCTGATTTCATTTTAGCTGCCGGTGACAGGCGCGACTCGCAGGAGGTACGTGTGTCAATTAATTTGATCAAGCTATGTAGCCAATATATTGCTTCTTGATGAATAAATACGACATTTGTTTTGTTTTTATCCACCTAGTAGTTTTCTGATGTTGGTTTCAGCTAGCCAGCTAGATATGTTCCCGATCTCCCAACTAGATACCAAGCCATTTCAGGCAATCAATCAAGTTAGAGTAGCTTGTCTTAATTATTTTAGTGCTGGCAAGGTTGCTAGACCTTAAATTGCTTTAATTAATTAATACTATATACCAATGTGGCAGCTAAAATCCGAAGGCAGTTAGCCTGGTAGTTAGAGCGTTGGGCCAGTAACCAAAAGGTTGCTAGATCGAATCCTGGAGCTCTGACAAGGTAAAACATGTCTTTCTGTCCCTGAACAAGGCAGTTAATCCACTGTTCCCCAGTAGGTCGTCATTGTAAATAAGAATGTGTTCTTAACTGATTTGCCTAGTTAAATACATGTATCAAGTCTACCCCCCTCGAAAAAAAAAAAAAGATACATCCGATTTATATAGGCTACATTTGTAAAAGTGGACGCTATTAAAACAATGTTTTTGTGAAATAGGCCTTTGCCTCAGTGTTATTTTTACCATTTGATATTCACTCTTCCGTCCTTAATTTTGTCAACACCACCAACTGCATGCAACATGAAACATTGGAATGTGAAACTGAAAGTTGTAGGGCATTAATTGTTGGCACGTAGTTGATCATTCACAGCAAATTAAGTGTTTATAGAAGATCTACACCACACTTGAATGTCTTAACATTTTATTGTTACAATGTGGGATTAACATTTTATTGTTACAATGTGGGATTAACATTTTATTGTTACAATGTGGGATTAACATTTTGTTAAATTGTAATTTTTTTGTTGTAAATGATCTCTACAAAAATAAAGTGGAAGAAAAATGAACCTTTTTAAAGATGAATGAAAAATAAAACACTAATATACCTTGAATTAGATTTTTTTTTTACCTTTATTTAACAAGGCAAGTCAGTTAAGAACCAATTCTTATTTTCAATGGCGGCCTGGGAACAGTGGGTTAACTGCCTGTTCAGGGGCAGAACGACAGATTTGTACCTTGTCAGCTTTCGGTTACTAGTCCAACACTCTAACCACTAGGCTACCCTGCCGCCCCACTGAGTTACCCCACGTGTTAGACCTTTCTTGGCTAAATCTCAGATATTTGCACACCTGTATTGTGCACTATTGGCCCATTTTATTATTTTCAAAATGATTCTGTTGGGGATCATGGCTAGACAACCATTTTCTGATCTTGCCATATATTCTCGAGCAGATTTAAGTCCAAACTGTTTCTTGGTAAGCGACTGTTTCAAGTTATCTGGAAGGGTGAGTGGCTGTAATTGTGTACTGTTTTGGCAGAGTGAAAGTACAAACGCTTCCCACATTCAAACACACGCACAAAAGACACACACACACACACACACACAAAGTTGGTTCTTGTTCTCAGTCACATTTGGTAATGAGTTACAGTGCTATAATAACCATTGCTTCCCTTTCAGGCAGTTCACAACACAGCTATGGGGGGAGTCGCGTCCTCGCTAACTCATCTGAATAACCTTTCATTCACGTCTGACCATCTGAGGCCAATGAGACTGTGCCCCATGGGAGGCCCCGCCCTCTCAAGAATCAGGGTGCAGCCTCGACAGAGTTAGGACTACATTTGAGTTAAGACTACATTTGAAGTCAGGAAGTTTACATACACTTAGGTTGGAGTCATTAAAACTCACTTTTCAACCACTCTTGTTAAACAAACTATAGTTTTGGCAAGTCGGTTAGGACATCTACTTTGTGCATGACACAATTCTTCCAACAATTGTTTACAGACAGATTATTTCACTTAGAATTCACCGTATCACAATTCCAGTGGGTCAGAAGTTTACATACACTAAGTTGACTGTGCCTTTAAACCGCTTGGAAAATTCCAGAAAATTATGTCATGGCTTTAGAAGCTTCTGATAGGCTAATTGACATCATTTGAGCCAATTGGAGGAGTACCTGTGGATGTATTTCAAGGCCTACCTTCAAACTCAGTGCCTCTTTGCTTGACGTCATAGGAAAATCAAACTCCAAGACTTCAGAAAATAAATTGTAGATCTCCACAAGTCTGGTTCATCCTTGGGAGCAATTTCCAAACGCCTGAAGGTACCACATTCATCTGTACAAACAGTAGTACGCAAGTATAAACACCATGGGACCACGCAGCTGCCATACCGCTCAGGAAGGAGACGGGTTCTGTCTCCACAGTAAAACAAGTCCTATATCGACATAACCTGAAAGGCTGATCAGCAAGGAAGAAGCCACTGCTCCCAAACCACCATAAAAAAGCCAGACTACGGTTTGCAACTGCACATTGGGACAAAGATCATACCTTTTGGAAAAATGTCCTCTGGTCTGATGAAACAAAAATTGAACTGTTTGGCCATAATGACCACCATTATGTTTGGAGGAAAAAGGGGGAGGCTTGCAAGCGGAAGAAAACCATCCCAATCCGTGAAGCATGGGGGTGGCAGCATCATGTTGTGGGGGTGCAGGAGGGACTGGTGCACTTCACAAAATAGATGGCATCATGAGGTGGGAAAAATTATGTGCATATATTGAAGCAACATCTCAAGACATCAGTCAGGAAGTTAAAGCTTGGTTGCAAACGGGTCTTTCAAATGGACAATGACCCCAAGCATACTTCCAAAGTTGTGGCAAAATGGCTTAAGGACAACCAAGTCAAGGTATTGGAGTGGCCATCACAAAGCCCTGATCTCAATCCAATAGAACATTTGTGGGCAGAACTGAAAAAGCATGTGCGAGCAAGGAAGCCTACAAACCTGACTCAGTTACACCAGCTCTGTCAGGAGGAATGGGCCAAAAGTCACCCAACTTATTGTGGGAAGCTTGTGGGAGGCTACCCGAAACGTTTGATCCAAGTTAAACAATTTAAAGGCAACGCTACCAAATATTAATTGAGTGTATGTAAACTTCTGACCCACTGGGAATGTGATGTAAGAAATAAATAATTCTCTCTACTATTATTCTGACATTTCACATTCTTAAAATAAAGTGGTGATCCTAACGGACCTAAGACAGGGAATTTTTACTAGGATATAATGTCAGGAATTGTGAAACTGAGTTTAAATGTATGTAAACTTCCAACTTCAACTGTATATGGTCAGACTACATGGAGTTAGTAGCCTCCGATCTTCGTGACAACGAGTCAGCTGATGTTTCTGCTACCCTCTGCAGCTTGAGGGATCTGCGTTCGGAGGACGACGAGGTGGATTCTCAGACATTGTTTCTGCTACCCTCTGCAGCATGAGGGGTCTGCGTTCGGAGGATGACGAGGTGGATTCCCTTCTGGGCAGTGTCACTTCTCAAACTGGACAGATTGTACTGTGCTGAGGGACAAGCTCCCCGGTCGCTGAGCTCGGTCACCATGCTACAAGTCTATCACCGTGCGCACACTCAGGAATAGCATGATCGCTACAGCAGTGGCCCAGCGCCATCTCTAGCTAACATTCTCTCTGCGATGTCGGAGGAGGACCAGCAACTCTACCTGGATGAGCCGATCTCTCCTGGTGGGTTATTTGGGGCGGCATTCTAGTCGCTGCAGTTACGTTTCGAAGCTAAGAAAAAGTAAGACGAGGCGTTGCAAGTTATCCTTTCGCGTAGGTCCTTTGCGTCCGTCTGCAGTTCATCTTGTGGAGCCCCAAGAGACTAAGAGGCACACAGGTCTGTGCCTGTCCGACCTACGCCGCAGATGCAGATGCAGCCCCAGTCTACTTAGAACAAGCATGATTTTGGGGCCACCTGGCACCTAGCTCGGGTAACCTAGCTCAGGGGGTGTTGACACAGGGTCGAGACACCTGTTCTGCCCTCCACAAAAGTTTACTGTGAAAACAGTGCATCACCATTGACTGTAGCCCCTCTTTTACCCCTAGTTCCACAGGGTTCAAGCGGTCTTGTTTTTTTCCCCCCAGTATTAAAGTAATACAATTAGTTCACCTCCATATTCAGACACGTTGTGTTAAGAGTGGTGGAGGTAAATAAGCATTTTCAAAAGGGCAACTCACTCTCTGTCCATAAAGGGAACACCAACTCCAAGAAACAAATGTCTCTTTGCTGGGTGGTCGTCGCCGATTCTGGACGTGACGTGCACTCACACTAGTCCCTATAAGGTGTCTAGTTCGGCGGGTTATGGTCTCCGTAGGCGATTGTAGTGGCTTCCTTTTGTCTTTACCATAGCCACTGCCCAAGCCTGAAGCGGGGTTGTTTGGTACGCATACAGTCCACACTCAAGGTTTCCAAACGGCCAAACATTCCATGACATCCAGGGATATGGTCCAACAAAAATGTTTATTCTTCTTATATCTAACAAATAAATGATTCTCCAATCAACTTAAAGCACAAAATACTTGATATGGAAAATACATATTATGACATGTCTGTATGTCTGTATGGTCAAAAAACTATTCCGCTCCCGCATCTAGCAAGGACTCCCCCTCCCGAAGGCCCAACTTCCTGCCTTTATCCTAACACACTTACCACAATACAATGAATAGGCAAGAGGGGGGGCCAAATGGCCGAGTTACACTAACAACAAATTAATATATCTCAATCGGGTAAATATAAATCATAAAGGTACGTACCTAATATTTAATCATTTACATTAATATTTAATATATTTACACAAATATACATGGAGCTCCATATGTTCGGTCTTTTATACAAATATGTCCAAATCGGCTCTAACAGCGATTGATTGGCGGTAGCGGCGCTACCAGGGAAACGAGTGGTGTTGAATACACCTGTGCTATTATTTCACACACAGTTTAAATTATAAACTGTTTCTACAGAGGATGTCTGTATTTAAAAGCCATCTGTCCTGTTTCCAGCCGGGTTACAGCGTTTTTCCCCCCACTGGGTCTGTTGGGTATGATAATCCCCATGGTCACGTTTTTTTTCTCCCTCTCCTGCGTTGGGTTCTAAGCCAGGTGCCTGGACACGACGCACCTAACCACCATCTAACCACCTAAACGGAGTGCTTCAGGTTTCACCGTCTTACCTACAGGCCCTGTCTCTGTGGTGAGACCCTCTGCTTCGGCACGGGGCTCCCATGGGCAGGACTTTATCTGGAGATATGAGAGGTGTAGTAGATCGATACGGGGATGTGGAGAGCTTACTCTATATATAATGCCTGATGGTGTTCTCTCACTCAAACGACAAGGAGGGACTCTGTTCTCTCCCTCTTAATGTGGTGCTTGTGGTGAATGCCACAAACTTTACGCAAAGGACCTACGCGAAAGGATAACTTGCAACGCCTCGTCTTACTTTTTCTTAGCTTCGAAACGTAACTGCAGCGACTAGAATGCCTCCCCAAATAAACCACCAGGAAGAGAAAAAAAGGGCATTAAAAGGGTTTAAATAATAGTCAAAGACCATAGAGTAGAATTTGTGTATTAAAACCTGGTTTGGATGGGCCTCTCGAGTGGCGCAGCGGTCTAAGGCACAGCATCAGTGCTTGAGGCGTCACTACATACCAGGGTTTGATCCCTTTGCTGGTTTGGGGTAGGTTAGTAGTGTTCAGTATGGTGGAGAGAGGAGTGTCCTTGAGGGAATGACGCTGCACCCCTTGATTTGTATCACCTTTTGAGGCGCAGTTTCTTTGTCCTTGTCAGGCGTGATTTAAACGTTCTTCAGACAACTAGCAGGGGTGCGACCCCCCATAGTGCGTTGTACCTATTTCCTTTCCTTCAGGGAACAGTAGTTATATTCAACATGTTGTGTTCTCTTATTTTCTTTTGCTCTATCAGATAAAAAAAAAAGAAGAAACATGGTAAAGAAGTCTGCATCTTTGTTCTGATGAACCCTCGTAAACAGGATGAAACCGCTCAGCAACTTCATCACGTGTCTATCCTGCTTGATTAACTGATGAATTAGCCTGTACAGTCAGATCATCTTTAAACATGTCTGACAACATAAATCCACAAACCTTGTCAGAGGCAGAGACACCGTTGACAGTGGAGCAAGGTGACAAGCACATTGGGCAGAGTAATCTTCTTCAATCACCTACGAAACAGACATTCAAGTCAGCTGCGAATGCCACTACTGCCGTTATACCAGACTCAGGGGACAAGCTCTCTAGCTCCTCTCATCAGTCCGTTTCAGAGAAAGGAACAAAGATCGCTGGTCAAAAGGCTAAAAAAACTAAAAGAAAGAAAAATATGGCAACCTTGGACCAGAATGCTGAAGAGCAGATTGTGAACCAGAATAGGCAACCCGACCTAAAAGACCAGGACTCTGCGCAAACTACTGCTGTTGTTGAGGATATCTGTTTTGGTTCTCAAAAGGTATCGTAGGTGTTTTGATTTTAAGAGGATTTTGATTGATCAAGTATAAATATGTAATTTTCAGTTATATAGTGAGGGCCATCCGTGGCCGTTTTGGTTTCTTGTTGAGGTATTTGAGTGTTACGTTGTTTGTTTTTTTTTACTTCACTGAACAGCCCGAGACCATAGGTTCCAGTGTTGACCCACCGGAAGTGGAGCCTATGGAGATTGAGCAGTCTGCCTCCTTTTCACCAACAAGTCCAGATTTTAAGATGGAACCAAAGGACAACACAATAGTTGGATCTGAGGTATCGTAGCTACTTGATTTTATTTTTAAAGATGATTTTGCTGTTTGAACTATTTTTAAACTAATGGACCCAATACAATTTTTCATGGGTATTGAGGGATGAATTTGGCCATTTTGTTTCATTTTGAGGGGCAGTTAAGTGTTAAAAATGTTTATTACATGTTTTACATTAATGAACAGACAGAGAGCAAAGGTGCCAGTGTTGACCGACACGTGGAGCCTATGGAGGTTGAGCAGTCTGCCCAAGGGAAAGGAGATGCCTCCCTTTCACCAACTAGTCCAGATTTTAAGAGGGACAACACAAGTGATGCCTCTGAAACTCCGGCTGGACCGCCGCCAGAAAGGTATCCAACATTTTCTTCTCGTCAGAAGTCACTCAACACTCATACTTATTTTAAATTAACATAACCAAGACAATTCCTGCTCACTTCATCTTAAAACAATATTAATCTGATTTTGTTTTTCTTTGTTTCAGCACAGCCATGGTTGGATCAGAGGTATCGTAGCTACTTGATTTTTAACCCTTTACACTGGTACCCATATGCGGGTTGAAAATGGCAGATTTGGGCACTGATTAGCACCTAAATTGGATCAAGAGTGGCTACAGGGCCGTAACTAGGGTTTGAGTTTTAGTGCAGTCCGTAAGGATGCTGTAGGTTCATTCACCTCAGTCTGTCTACAAAAAACACAGTCCATCTATTAGCTGTACAATTGTAATGTTACACACCTGAAATGGGGGAAATGTGAGAAATGATTCACACTGACATGTAGCATCGATAGCAAAACAAAAATGTAGGACACTTTTAGAACTGTATTGGTTGTATTTTAATGTCGGCCTATAGGGAAGATGGGTCCTGTGGAGGTGTTCATATAGAAACATACAGTGGTTGTGTTTTAATGTCGGCCTATAGGGAAGATGGGTCCTGTGGAGGTGTTCATATAGAAACATACAGTGGTTGTGTTTTAATGTCGGCCTATAGGGAAGATAGGTCCTGTGGAGGTGTTCATATAGAAACATACAGTGGTTGTATTTTAATGTCGGCCTATAGGGAAGATGGGTCCTGTGGAGGTGTTCATATAGAAACATACAGTGGTTGTGTTTTAATGTCTGCCTATAGGGGAGATGGGTCCTGTGGAGGTGTTCATATAGAAACATACAGTGGTTGTATTTTAATGTCTGCCTATAGGGGAGATGGGTCCTGTGGAGGTGTTCATATAGAAACATACAGTGGTTGTATTTTAATGTTGGCCTATAGGGAAGATGAGTCCTGTGGAGGTGTTCATATAGAAACATACAGTGGTTGTATTTTAATGTCGGTTTATAGGGAAGATGGGTCCTGTGGAGGTGTTCATATAGAAACATACAGTGGTTGTATTTTAATGTCGGTCTATAGGGAAGATGGGTCCTGTGTAGGTGTTCATATAGAAACATACAGTGGTTGTATTTTAATGTCGGTCTATAGGGAAGATGGGTCCTGTGTAGGTGTTCATATAGAAACATACAGTGGTTGTATTTTAATGTTGGCCTATAGGGAAGATGAGTCCTGTGGAGGTGTTCATATAGAAACATACAGTGGTTGTATTTTAATGTCGGTTTATAGGGAAGATGGGTCCTGTGGAGGTGTTCATATAGAAACATACAGTGGTTGTATTTTAATGTCGGTCTATAGGGAAGATGGGTCCTGTGTAGGTGTTCATATAGAAACATACAGTGGTTGTATTTTAATGTCGGTCTATAGGGAAGATGGGTCCTGTGTAGGTGTTCATATAGAAACATACAGTGGTTGTATTTTAATGTCGGTCTATAGGGAAGATAGGTCCTGTGGAGGTGTTCATATAGAAACATACAGTGGTTGTATTTTAATGTCGGTCTATAGGGAAGATGGGTCCTGTGTAGGTGTTCATATAGAAACATACAGTGGTTGTATTTTAATGTCGGTCTATAGGGAAGATGGGTCCTGTGGAGGTGTTCATATAGAAACATACAGTGGTTGTATTTTAATGTCGGTCTATAGGGAAGATAGGTCCTGTGGAGGTGTTCATATAGAAACATACAGTGGTTGTATTTTAATGTCGGTCTATAGGGAAGATGGGTCCTGTGTAGGTGTTCATATAGAAACATACAGTGGTTGTATTTTAATGTCGGTCTATAGGGAAGATGGGTCCTGTGTAGGTGTTCATATAGAAACATACAGTGGTTGTATTTTAATGTCGGTCTATAGGGAAGATAGGTCCTGTGGAGGTGTTCATATAGAAACATACAGTGGTTGTATTTTAATGTCGGTCTATAGGGAAGATGGGTCCTGTGTAGGTGTTCATATAGAAACATACAGTGGTTGTATTTTAATGTCGGTCTATAGGGAAGATAGGTCCTGTGGAGGTGTTCATATAGAAACATACAGTGGTTGTATTTTAATGTCGGTCTATAGGGAAGATGGGTCCTGTGTAGGTGTTCATATAGAAACATACAGTGGTTGTATTTTAATGTCGGTCTATAGGGAAGATAGGTCCTGTGGAGGTGTTCATATAGAAACATACAGTGGTTGTATTTTAATGTCGGTCTATAGGGAAGATGGGTCCTGTGTAGGTGTTCATATAGAAACATACAGTGGTTGTATTTTAATGTCGGTCTATAGGGAAGATAGGTCCTGTGGAGATGTTCATATAGAAACATACAGTGGTTGTATTTTAATGTCGGTCTATAGGGAAGATGGGTCCTGTGTAGGTGTTCATATAGAAACATACAGTGGTTGTATTTTAATGTCGGTCTATAGGGAAGATGGGTCCTGTGTAGGTGTTCATATAGAAACATACAGTGGTTGTATTTTAATGTCGGTCTATAGGGAAGATAGGTCCTGTGGAGGTGTTCATATAGAAACATACAGTGGTTGTATTTTAATGTCGGTCTATAGGGAAGATAATAATAATAAATAATATATGCCATTTAGCAGACGCTTTTATCCAAAGCGACTTACAGTCATGTGTGCATACATTCTACGTATGGGTGGTCCCGGGATCGAACCCACTACCCTGGCGTTACAAGCGCCATGCTCTACCAACTGAGCTACAGAAAGATGGGTCCTGTGTAGGTGTTCATATAGAAACATACAGTGGTTGTATTTTAATGTCGGTCTATAGGGAAGATAGGTCCTGTGGAGATGTTCATATAGAAACATACAGTGGTTGTATTTTAATGTCGGTCTATAGGGAAGATGGGTCCTGTGTAGGTGTTCATATAGAAACATACAGTGGTTGTATTTTAATGTCGGTCTATAGGGAAGATGGGTCCTGTGTAGGTGTTCATATAGAAACATACAGTGGTTGTATTTTAATGTCGGTCTATAGGGAAGATGGGTCCTGTGGAGGTGTTCATATTAAAACATATTTTTTTAAGTTCCTAACTTATTTGAAAAGTATAGTACAGGTTCATTTAGGGTACCCCTGACCCCATGTTTGGGAACCACTGTACAAACCTCTTTCTGCTTGCTTCCTCCCTCTCTCTGTCTCCTTACCACTGAGCTCCACATCACCACTGTCTGTCTCTCCGTAGCAGAGTATGTGTGCGGAGTTGAGCGGTTGGAAATCCAACCAGGATCACAGGGGGGGAAAACTGCAGCTCCAAATTCGTTCCATTCATTTTCGTCGCAATTTAACCAACAGCCATTTATTTTTTTTAGTTACTACCTGGATCTACCAATTGGTTTATATTTATTGAAGCCAAACCATATGGATTTGATTCAAAAGTATTTGAATAATAATGGAAAGGTGAATGTAAGAAGCGAACATAATTTCAAATAGGCTACATGTCATATTAAACAGCATATTTCTGCATTCAGAAAGTATTCCAACCCTTTGACTTTTTCCACATTTTGTTACGTTACAGCCTTATTCTAAAATGAATTAAAAAAAAAAAAAAAAAATCCTCATCAATCTACACACCATACCTCAGTCACAAAGCAAAAGCAGCATTTTTTTTTTTTACCCATTACTCTGTACTTTGTTGAAACACCTTTGGCAGCGATTACAGTCTTCTTGGGTGTGACGCTGAAAGCTTGGTGTAACCGATGTGAAATGGCTAGCTAGTTATCGGTGGTGTGCGCTAATAGCGTTTCAATCGGTGACGTCACTTGCTCTGAGATCTGAAGTAGTTGTTCCCCGCCGCGGCTTTTGTGGCGCGATGGGTAACGATGCTTCGAGGGTGTCTTTTGTGGCGCGATGGGTAACGATGCTTCGAGGGTGTCTTTTGTGGCGCGATGGGTAACGATGCTTCGAGGGTGTCTGTTGTGGCGCGATGGGTAACGATGCTTCGAGGGTGTCTGTTGTGGCGCGATGGGTAACGATGCTTCGAGGGTGTCTTTTGTGGCGCGATGGGTAACGATGCTTCGAGGGTGTCTGTTGTGGCGCGATGGGTAACGATGCTTCGAGGGTGTCTTTTGTGGCGCGATGGGTAACGATGCTTCGAGGGTGTCTTTTGTGGCGCGATGGGTAACGATGCTTCGAGGGTGTCTTTTGTGGCGCGATGGGTAACGATGCTTCGAGGGTGTCTGTTGTGGCGCGATGGGTAACGATGCTTCGAGGGTGTCTGTTGTGGCGCGATGGGTAACGATGCTTCGAGGGTGACTTTTGTGGCGCGATGGGTAACGATGCTTCGAGGGTGTCTTTTGTGGCGCGATGGGTAACGATGCTTCGAGGGTGTCTTTTGTGGCGCGATGGGTAACGATGCTTCGAGGGTGTCTTTGTGGCGCGATGGGTAACGATGCTTCGAGGGTGTCTTTGTGGCGCGATGGGTAACGATGCTTCGAGGGTGTCTGTTGTGGCGCGATGGGTAACGATGCTTCGAGGTGTCTGTTGTGGCGCGATGGGTAACGATGCTTCGAGGGTGTCTTTTGTGGCGCGATGGGTAACGATGCTTCGAGGGTGTCTGTTGTGGCGCGATGGGTAACGATGCTTAGGGTGTCTTTTGTGGCGCGATGGGTAACGATGCTTACGAGGGTGTCTTTTGTGGCGCAACGATGCTTCGAGGGTGTCTTTGTGGCGCGATGGGTAACGATGCTTCGAGGGTGTCTTTTGTGGCGCGATGGGTAACGATGCTTCGAGGGTGTCTGTTGTGGCGCGATGGGTAACGATGCTTCGAGGGTGTCTTTTGTGGCGCGATGGGTAACGATGCTTCGAGGGTGTCTTTTGTGGCGCGATGGGTAACGATGCTTCGAGGGTGTCTTTTGTGGCGCGATGGGTAACGATGCTTCGAGGGTGTCTTTTGTGGCGCGATGGGTAACGATGCTTCGAGGGTGTCTTTTGTGGCGCGATGGGTAACGATGCTTCGAGGGTGTCTTTTGTGGCGCGATGGGTAACGATGCTTCGAGGGTGTCTTTTGTGGCGCGATGGGTAACGATGCTTCGAGGGTGTCTTTTGTGGCGCGATGGGTAACGATGCTTCGAGGGTGTCTTTTGTGGCGCGATGGGTAACGATGCTTCGAGGGTGTCTGTTGTGGCGCGATGGGTAACGATGCTTCGAGGGTGTCTGTTGTGGCGCGATGGGTAACGATGCTTCGAGGGTGTCTGTTGTGGCGCGATGGGTAACGATGCTTCGAGGGTGTCTTTTGTGGCGCGATGGGTAACGATGCTTCGAGGGTGTCTGTTGTGGCGCGATGGGTAACGATGCTTCGAGGGTGTCTGTTGTCGATGTATACAGAGAGGGTCCCTGGTTCAAGCCCAGGTAGGGGCGAGGAGAGGGACAGAAGCTATACTGTTACATTGGCACACCTCTTAAGTTCTGTCAGGTTGGATGGGGAGCGTCGCTGCAGAGATGTTCGAGCCGGTTCAAGTCCGGGCTCTGGCTGGGCCACTCGAGGACATTCAGAAACTTGTGCATCCATCCTCCCAGTCATCCTCCCAAAACACCCCCACAGCATGAAGCTGCTTGCCACCACCATCTTTCACCGTAGGGATGGTGACAGGTTTCCTCCAGATATGACGCTTAGCATTCAGGCCAAAGAGTTCAATCTTTGTTTCATCAGACCAGACAATCTTGTTTCTCATGGTCAGAGAACTTTATTGCCATTTGGCAAACTCCAAGCGGGCTGCCGTGCTTTTTACTGAGTGTTTTCCGTCTGGCCACTCTACCATAAAGGCCTGATTGGTGGAGTGCTGCAGAGATGGTTGTCCTTCTGGAAGGTTCTCCCATTCCCACAGAGGAACTCTGGAGCTCCGTCAGAGAGTCCATCGGGTACTTGGTCAACATAAAGGCCCTTCTGCCCAGTTTGGCGGCCAGCTCTAGGAAGAGTCTTCCATTTAAGAATGATGGAGGCCACTGTGTTCTTGGGGACCTTCAATGCTGCAGAAATGTTTTGTTACCCTTTCCCAGCTTTCTGCCTTAACACAATCCTGTCTTGGAAGTCTACGGACAATAACTTCAACCTCATGGCTTGGTTTTTGCTCTGACATCCACTGTCAACCCTAGGACCTTATTTATTTAGACTGAATTTACCACAGGTGGACTCCAAACAAGTCGTAGAAACATCTCAAGGATGATCAATGGAAACGGGATACACCTGAGCTCAATTTTGAGTCTCATAGTAAAGGATACTTATGTAAATAAGTATATATCTGTTTTATATTTTTAATAAATTTGCTAAACTAAATAAGCTGTTTTCACCTTGTCATTATGGGGTATTGTGTGTAGATTGAGGAAAAATATGAATTTAATCAATTTTAGAGAATGAGGCTGTAACATGTGGACATTACATCACCACACTCCCTCTCTTTAGTTGTGGACATTACATCACCACACTCCCTCTCTTTAGTAGTGGACATTACATCACCACACTCCCTCTCTTGGTCCTCATCTTTGTAATTCACCTTGATCCAGCACCTGTGTGTTTCATCAGTTTCTTTACGAAAATGTTTAGTGAACTCCATGACAGTAGCTAAAGCAAGGGGTTACAGCAGCACACCAATAGACTACAAATTCGTGGTGGGGCGAGCATGCCATGAGCTCGTGAAAAGTGAGCGAAATTAGAGCGGGTGAAAAGACCCGATGCTCCAGCCTTTGAGAATCTTCCTCCAGTCAAATTGGCCACAGTCACTCCTCGCTCCGCTCCAGTGGAGTTATGAGAATTTATTGGCTTGTTTTTTTTGCTCCTGCTTCGGTAGGCTCCGTTTATAGTTAACTTTTTATTTCATCCTTCTATCTGGCTTAGTAACTTACTAACCAGAGCCCTTCGAAGTTACTGCAATATAAGTTTCTGCCGGCAGATAGCCACCTGACTGGCATATCTAGAAGCGACTATTTAATGGTCGACTTTGGGCACGAAAAACGGTCCAACTCCTCGTCTTTCTGAACTTGTACAGAGAAATGGCGTGTGCTTTTGGTGGTTCATCTGTTTCATTCTGATCATGCGTGCCCCGACCGTCGTAGCTAGTTCGTTAGCTAATGGTGCTTTCAATACAACTGGGAACAAAAATGAGGTCAAATCACAACGTCAGTGGTCTTCCGATCAGAAAGTCAGAGCTCTAGAAACGTTCCCGATTAGGATTTCTGAGTGGGATGAACGTTCAAAACAAATTTTCCCAGTCGGAGGAATTTATTTCCCCAGAGTTCCAAGTTGTCTTGAACGCCCTGAAATCGGACTTCGGATATTTCCCAGATCTGAGGTCCACTTGAATAAACTTTCAAAGTTCTTGAAATGTTCTGGATTGACTTACCTTCATGTCTTAAAGTAATAGTGGACTGTCATTTCTCTTTGCTTATTTGAGCTGTTTTTGCCATAATATGGACTTGTTCTTTTACCAAGTAGGGATATCTTCTGTATACCACCCCTACCTTGTCACAACACAACTTATTCGCTCAAATGCATTACGATGGAAAGAAATTCCACAAATGAACTTTTAACAAGACACACCTGTTAACCTGTAGTGACGCCCAGCCCGTGAACGGGACCGTTATCATCATCTGACACCAATTAGCATAACGCAATGGACATAAATCTTCCTGGAAAATCTTCCTATTCATGAAAATCACAAGTGAAATATATTGGAACACAGCTTAGCCTTTTGTTAATCACCCTGTCATCTCAGATTTTCAAAATATGCTTTACAGCCAACGCTAGACAAGCATTTGTGTAAGTTTATCATAGCATAGCATTATGCCTTGCTAGCAGCAGGCAAACTTGTCACGGAAATCAGAAAAGCAATCAAATTAAATCGATTACCTTTGATGAACTTCGGATGTTTTCACTCACGAGACTCCCAGGTAGACAGCCAAAGTTCATTTTTTCCCAAAATATTATTTTTGTAGGCGAAAAAGCTCTGTTTGTTCTTCACTTTGGCTGAGAAATCGCCCGGAAATTGCGGTCACCACAACACCGAAAAATATTCCAAGTTAGCTCCATAATATCGACAGAAACATGGCAAACGTTGTTTAGAATCCATCCTCAAGGTGTTTTTCTAATATCTATTCGATAATATATCAGTCAGGACAATTCGTTTTTCACTCTGACCGATTGGAGTAATGGCTACCTCTGTATTTTACGCGAGAATCTCTCTCGGAGCCACCATGTGACCACTTACGCAATGTGGCTGCCTACAGCTATTATTCAACAGAAATGCGTAAAACTACGTCACAATGCTGTAGACACCTTGGGGAATACGTAGAAAGCGTAAGCTCGCTGATGGTACATTCACAGCTGAATAGGGAGTCATTGGAACGCAGCGCTTTCAAAACCTGGGGCACTTCCGGATTGGATTTTTCTCAGGCTTTCGCCTGCAACATCAGTTCTGTTATACCCACAGACAATATCTTTACAGTTTTGGAAACGTTAGAGTGTTTTCTATCCAAAGCTGTCAATTATATGCATATTCTAGCATCTTTTCCTGACAAAATATCCCGTTTAAAATGGGAAAGTTTCTTTCCCAAAAATGAAAATACTGCCCCCTAACACCTTAATTGAAATGCATTCCAGGTGACTACCTCATGAAGCTGGTTGAGAGAATGCCAAGAGTGTGCAAAGCTGTCATCAAGGCAAAGGGTGGCTACATTGAAGAATACTTTGAAAATACATTTTGATTTGTTGAACACTTTCTTTGGTTACTACATGATTCCCTATGTGTTATTTCATAGTTTTGATGTCTTCACTACTTTTCTACAATATAGAAAATAGTAAAATTAAAGAAAAACCCTTGAATGAGTAGGTGTGTCCAAACTTTTGACTGGTACAGTATATATGACCTATAATTAATTACAATATGAGTGAAGTAGTTTTCCTTACAAAAGAGATAAATATTTAGTCTGTTAAAAAGCACATTTTCTGTGTTGGAATGGTGTGGGCGTACTCCGACAACAAGGGTGTGGGCGTGCCCCAACAACAAGGGTGTGTGGTCATTAGAAATATAATAGTAAGCATTTCACTGTTAGTCTACACCTGTTGTTTACCCAGGACCCATCAGTCAGCATTACACTGTTAGTCTACACCTGTTGTTTACCCAGCATTACACTGTTAGTCTACACCTGTTGTTTACCCAGGACCCATCAGTCAGCATTTCACTGTTAGTCTACACCTGTTGTTTACCAAGCATTACACTGTTAGTCTACACCTGTTGTTTACCCAGGACCCATCAGTCAGCATTTCCCTGTTAGTCTACACCTGTTGTTTACCAAGGACCCATCAGTCAGCATTTCAGTGTTAGTCTATACCTGTTGTTTACCAAGGACCCATCAGTCAGCATTTCCCTGTTAGTCTACACCTGTTGTTTACCAAGGACCCATCAGTCAGCATTTCACTGTTAGTCTACACCTGCTGTTTACCCAGGACCCATCAGTCAGCATTTCCTGTTAGTCTACACCTGTTGTTTACCAAGGACCCATCAGTCAGCATTTCCCTGTTAGTCTACACCTGTTGTTTACCAAGGACCCATCAGTCAGCATTTCCCTGTTAGTCTACACCTGTTGTTTACCAAGGACCCATCAGTCAGCATTACACTGTTAGTAAACACCTGTTGTTTACCAAGGACCCATCAGTCAGCATTTCACTGTTAGTCTACAAATGTTGTTTACCCAGGACCCATCAGTCAGCATTTACATTTTATTTTTACATTTACATTTAAGTCATTTAGCAGACGCTCTTATCCAGAGCTACTTACAAATTGGTGCATTCATTTCAGTGTTAGTCTACACCTGTTGTTTACCAAGGACCCATCAGTCAGCATTTCAGTGTTAGTCTACACCTGTTGTTTACCAAGGACCCATCAGTCAGCATTACACTGTTCGTCTACACCTGTTGTTTAACCAGGACCCATCAGTCAGCATTTCCCTGTTAGTCTACACCTGTTGTTTACCAAGCATTTCACTGTTAGTCTACACCTGTTGTTTACCCAGGACCCATCAGTCAGCATTTCACTGTTAGTCTACACCTGTTGTTTACCCAGGACCCATCAGTCAGCATTTCCCTGTTAGTCTACACCTGTTGTTTACCAAGGACCCATCAGTCAGCATTTCACTGTTAGTCTACACCTGTTGTTTACCAAGGACCCATCAGTCAGCATTTCCCTGTTAGTCTACACCTGTTGTTTACCAAGGACCCATCAGTCAGCATTTCCCTGTTAGTCTACACCTGTTGTTTACCAAGGACCCATCAGTCAGCATTTCCTGTTAGTCTACACCTGTTGTTTACCCAGGACCCATCAGTCAGCATTACACTGTTAGTCTACACCTGTTGTTTACCCAGGACCCATCAGTCAGCATTTCCCTGTTAGTCTACACCTGTTGTTTACCAAGGACCCATCAGTCAGCATTTCAGTGTTAGTCTACACCTGTTGTTTACCAAGGACCCATCAGTCAGCATTTCCCTGTTAGTCTACACCTGTTGTTTACCAAGGACCCATCAGTCAGCATTTCACTGTTAGTCTACACCTGCTGTTTACCCAGGACCCATCAGTCAGCATTTCCCTGTTAGTCTACACCTGTTGTTTACCAAGGACCCATCAGTCAGCATTTCCCTGTTAGTCTAAACCTGTTGTTTACCAAGGACCCATCAGTCAGCATTTCCCTGTTAGTCTACACCTGTTGTTTACCAAGGACCCATCAGTCAGCATTACACTGTTAGTAAACACCTGTTGTTTACCAAGGACCCATCAGTCAGCATTTCACTGTTAGTCTACAAATGTTGTTTACCCAGGACCCATCAGTCAGCATTTACATTTACATTTTTACATTTACATTTAAGTCATTTAGCAGACGCTCTTATCCAGAGCGACTTACAAATTGGTGCATTCATTTCAGTGTTAGTCTACACCTGTTGTTTACCAAGGACCCATCAGTCAGCATTTCAGTGTTAGTCTACACCTGTTGTTTACCAAGGACCCATCAGTCAGCATTACACTGTTCGTCTACACCTGTTGTTTAACCAGGACCCATCAGTCAGCATTTCCCTGTTAGTCTACACCTGTTGTTTACCAAGCATTTCACTGTTAGTCTACACCTGTTGTTTACCCAGGACCCATCAGTCAGCATTTCACTGTTAGTCTACACCTGTTGTTTACCCAGGACCCATCAGTCAGCATTTCACTGTTAGTCTACACCTGTTGTTTACCAAGGACCCATCAGTCAGCATTTCCCTGTTAGTCTACACCTGTTGTTTACCAAGGACCCATCAGTCAGCATTTCCCTGTTAGTCTACACCTGTTGTTTACCAAGGACCCATCAGTCAGCATTACACTGTTAGTCTACACCTGTTGTTTACCAAGGACCCATCAGTCAGCATTTCCCTGTTAGTCTACACCTGTTGTTTACCAAGGAACCATCAGTCAGCATTACACTGTTAGTCTACACCTGTTGTTTACCCAGGACCCATCAGTCAGCATTTCCCTGTTAGTCTACACCTGTTGTTTACCAAGGACCCATCAGTCAGCATTTCACTGTTAGTCTACACCTGTTGTTTACCAAGGACCCATCAGTCAGCATTTCCCTGTTAGTCTACACCTGTTGTTTACCCAGGACCCATCAGTCAGCATTACACTGTTAGTCTACACCTGTTGTTTACCCAGGACCCATCAGTCAGCATTTCCCTGTTAGTCGACACCTGTTGTTTACCAAGGACCCATCAGTCAGCATTTCACTGTTAGTCTACACCTGTTGTTTACCAAGGACCCATCAGTCAGCATTTCCCTGTTAGTCTACACCTGTTGTTTACCCAGGACCCATCAGTCAGCATTACACTGTTAGTCTACACCTGTTGTTTACCCAGGACCCATCAGTCAGCATTTCCCTGTTAGTCGACACCTGTTGTTTACCAAGGACCCATCAGTCAGCATTTCACTGTTAGTCTACACCTGTTGTTTACCAAGGACCCATCAGTCAGCATTACACTGTTAGTCTACACCTGTTGTTTACCCAGGACCCATCAGTCAGCATTTCACTGTTAGTCTACACCTGTTGTTTACCAAGGACCCATCAGTCAGCATTTCACAGTTAGTCTACACCTGTTGTTTACCAAGGACCCATCAGTCAGCATTACACTGTTAGTCTACACCTGTTGTTTACCCAGGACCCATCAGTCAGCCTTACACTGTTAGTCTGCTTCTGTTGTTTACGAAGCATTTCACTGTTAGTCTGCTTCTGTTGTTTACGAAGCATGTGACAATTTGAACTGGTCTGTTTGAGATCCAAGTTTGAGGTGAAGTTAAAAATAAAAAAACATTTTCATCCAATTTATGATTTGGCCACATATGAGAATAGGATGAGTTAAAAACATTATTTGACTATGACTTAATTAACAGAATATTAACTTTTTAAAAGTGCAACTTTCAGTGGACAGTTACTTTAAAACTGCAAAAAAAAATTCTCATCCTCATGACAAAATGTGAAGAATAGTGGACCCAATAAAAGTTATAATGAGAGGTCTATTTGGTCATTTTCACTTGAGGGACAGTTAAGCGTTTAACAGGTGTCTTGTGTTACTTGTTTAACAGACAGACCGCATCCCCTCCAGTGTTGGCCTACGGGATGATGCCATGGAGGTCGAGCAGTCTGACCATAGGAAAGGAGACACGAAAAGTGATGACTCTGGAACTATGGAGAAAAAGTATCCTTGTCCACCTCCAAAAAGGTATCCATTCCAAAACGTTCTGCTAAAACCGGATGTCATTCAATGCTCATGGTTATTTAAATCCCCTTCCCCAATACTTATCCTGCATACCTGCATATGTTTAGACCAAGGCTCCCCAACCATCTCCTACCATCCTGGAGCTTTTAACACACCTGATTCAGATGTTATTGGTCACATGGTTAGCAGATGTTATTGGTCACATAGTTATTTAAATCCCTTTCCCCAATACTTATCCTGCATACCTGCATATGTTTAGACCAAGGCTCCCCAACCATCTCCTACCATCCTGGAGGTTTTAACACACCTGATTCTAATAATTAGCTGGTTGATAAGCTGAACCAAGTTGATACAAATCAAATGTTATTGGCCCATACACATGGTTAGCAGATGTTATTGGTCCACACACATGGTTAGCAGATGGTATTGGTCCATACACATGGTTAGCAGATGTTAATGAGAGTGTAGCGAAATTCTTGTGCTTCTAGTTCCGACCATGCAGTAATATCTAACAAGTAATCTAATAAATTCACAACGACTACCTATTACACACAAATGTAAAGAGGTGAATGAGAATATGTCCATATAAATATATGGATGAGTTACGGCCGAGCGGCACAGGCAAGATGCAGCAGATGGTTTAAAATACAGTATATACATATGAGATGAGTCAAGTAAGATATGTAAACATTATTAAAGTGGCATTGTTTTAAAGTGACTTGTGATCTATTCATTAAAGTGTCCAGTGATTGGGTCTTAGTGTTGGAAGCAGTCTCTCTTGCGTTAGTAATGACTATTTAAGAGTCTGATGGCCTTGAGATCTAAGCTGTTTTTCAATCTCTCAGTCCCAGCTTTGATGCACCTGTACCCCAGTTACAACTGGAGTTGGACTGAAAACCTTACAGGGGGGTAGCTCTCCAGGAACAGGGTTGGAGTTAAAACCTACAGGATGGTAGCTCTCCAGGAACAGGGTTGTAGTGAAAACCTACAGGAGGGTAGCTCTCCAGGAACAGGGTTGGAGTTAAAACCTACAGGATGGTAGCTCTCCAGGAACAGGGTTGGAGTTAAAACCTACAGGAGGGTAGCTCTCCAGGAACAGGGTTGGAGTTAAAACCTACAGGAGGGTTCCTCTCCAGGAACAGGGTTGGAGTTAAAACCTTACAGGAGGGTTCCTCTCCAGGAACAGGGTTGGAGTTAAAACCTTACAGGAGGGTAGCTCTCCAGGAACAGGGTTGGAGTTAAAACCTACAGGATGGCATCTCTCCAGGAACAGGGTTGGAGTTAAAACCTACAGGATGGTAGCTCTCCAGGAACAGGGTTGTAGTGAAAACCTTACAGGAGGGTAGCTCTCCAGGAACAGGGTTGTAGTTAAAACCTTACAGGAGGGTATCTCTCCAGGAACAGGGTTGTAGTTAAAACCTACAGGAGGGTATCTCTCCAGGAACAGGGTTGTAGTGAAAACCTACAGGAGGGTTTCTCTCCAGGAACAGGGTTGTAGTGAAAACCTACAGGAGGGCTTCTCTCCAGGAACAGGGTTGGAGTTAAAACCTACAGGATGGTAGCTTTCCAGGAACAGGGTTGGAATTAAAACCTACAGGAGAGTTCTTCTTCAGGAACAGGGTTGGAGTTAAAACCTACAGGAGGGTTCCTCTCCAGGAACAGGGTTGGAGTTAAAACCTTACAGGAGGGTAGCTCTCCAGGAACAGGGTTGGAGTTAAAACCTACAGGAGGGTTCCTCTCCAGGAACAGGGTTGGAGTTAAAACCTTACAGGAGGGTATCTCTCCAGGAACAGGGTTGGAGTTAAAACCTTACAGGAGGGTAGCTCTCCAGGAACAGGGTTGGAGTTAAAACCTACAGGATGGCATCTCTCCAGGAACAGGGTTGGAGTTAAAACCTACAGGATGGTAGCTCTCCAGGAACAGGGTTGGAGTTAAAACCTACAGGAGGGTAGTTCTCCAGGAACAGGGTTGGAGTTAAAACCTACAGGAGGGTAGCTCTCCAGGAACAGGTTTGTAGTGAAAACCTACAGGAGGGTAGCTCTCCAGGAACAGGGTTGTAGTTAAAACCTACAGGAGGGTTTCTCTCCAGGAACAGGGTTGTAGTTAAAACCTACAGGAGGTTTTCTCTCCAGGAACAGGGTTGTAGTGAAAACCTTATACAGGAGGGTAGCTCTCCAGGAACAGGGTTGTAGTGAAAACCTTACAGGAGGGTATCTCTCCAGGAACAGGGTTGTAGTTAAAACCTTACAGGAGGGTATCTCTCCAGGAACAGGGTTGTAGTTAAAACCTAGGTATCTCTCCAGGAACAGGGTTGTAGTTAAAACCTACAGGAGGGTATCTCTCCAGGAACAGGGTTGTAGTGAAAACCTACAGGAGGGTTTCTCTCCAGGAACAGGGTTGGAGTTAAAACCTACAGGAGGGTTTCTCTCCAGGAACAGGGTTGTAGTTAAAACCTTACAGGAGGTTTTCTCTCCAGGAACAGGGTTGGAGTTAAAACCTACAGGAGGTTTTCTCTCCAGAAACAGGGTTGTAGTGAAAACCTTACAGGAGGGTTTCTCTCCAGGAACAGGGTTGTAGTTAAAACCTACAGGAGGGTTTCTCTCCAGGAACAGGGTTGTAGTGAAAACCTACAGGAGGTTTTCTCTCCAGGAACAGGGTTGTAGTTAAAACCTTACAGGAGGGTTTCTCTCCAGGAACAGGGTTGTAGTGTAAACCTACAGGAGGGTTTTCTCTCCAGGAACAGGGTTGTAGTGAAAACATACAGGAGGGTTTCTCTCCAGGAACAGGGTTGTAGTTAAAACCTTACAGGAGGGTTTCTCTCCAGGAACAGGGTTGTAGTGAAAACCTTACAGGAGGGTTTCTCTCCAGGAACAGGGTTGTAGTTAAAACCTACAGGAGGTTTTCTCTCCAGGAACAGGGTTGTAGTTAAAACCTTACAGGAGGGTTTCTCTCCAGGAACAGGGTTGTAGTGAAAACCTTTACAGGAGGGTTTCTCTCCAGGAACAGGGTTGTAGTTAAAACCTTACAGGAGGGTTTCTCTCCAGGAACAGGGTTGTAGTTAAAACCTACAGGAGGGTTTCTCTCCAGGAACAGGGTTGTAATTAAAACCTACAGGAGGGTTTCTCTCCAGGAACAGGGTTGTAGTTAAAACCTTACAGGAGGTTTTCTCTCCAGGAACAGGGTTGTAGTGAGCCCTGGTTTAGATCATACTCATCTGATTATTATTGTTTGTTTTCATTTCAGGACAGACGCAGGGAAAATGCAGGTGTCGGCAAAAGAGAGACTTAAAATCTATTTCCACGCCATCCTCTCAATGGACTTCAATCTTGACCAGAATGAGGATCGCCTTTTCGTATGGGCAGGGGAGGAAACGGGGAGCTGGGAATCCAATGCAGTTGAGCTAACCGTGACAAAGTGGGTTCGCTTCACGTGTGTGTCTACTATATGTTCTACCGGAATTTAGTGGTTTGACCCATTTGTGTTGCCCTAAAATGTAATCCTATAAGTAATGTCATTCTACATAAAGAGTGATGTAACACATCCTAACGTCATAACCCTTGTTATGTTTAAAGCCAATCCTGGGACAGGATGTGATGTTGAGTGGCAAGAAACTAAATAGAAGTAGTCAGGGTTCCAATGACACACGTTTATTCCACACAAGCAATGTCGCCCCCCCCAAAAAAATATTTTTGACATGTAGGGTAGCCTAGTGGTTAAAGCGTTGGACTAGTAACCGGAAGGTTGCAAGTTCAAACCCCTGAGCTGACAAGGTACAAATCTGTCGTTCTGCCCCTGAACAGGCAGTTAACCCACTGTTCCTAGGCCTTCATTGAAAATAAGAATTTGTTCTTAACTGACTTACCTAGTTAAATAAAGGTAAAATTAAAAAATGTAATTAAAATGGAAACGGAAGATGCAGGAGAAATCTTCTAAAGATCAACACAAATTTGATCTGTTCGACGGGTGGGTTTTTCTTTTATCTAACTTTCTTGTCAGCGACAAATTCTGGTGGGTTTTTTTTTTCAAATAAATGCTGTTTGACGAATCATTTTGAAGGTACAGTGGGGCACGTGATGTCATCATGTAACTATAAAACCATCCGCTCCACGTTACATTCTAAAGGCCTACCGCTCCACGTTACATTCTAAAGGCCTACTGCTCCACGTTACATTCTAAAGGCCTACTGCTCCACGTTACATTCTAAAGGCCTACTGCTCCACGTTACATTCTAAACGCCTACTGCTCCACGTTACATTCTAAAGGCCTACCGCTCCACGTTACATTCTAAAGGCCTACTGCTCCACGTTACATTCTAAAGGCCTACTGCTCCACGTTACATTCTAAAGGCCTACCGCTCCACGTTACATTCTAAAGGCCTACCGCTCCACGTTACATTCTAAAGGCCTACCGCTCCACGTTACATTCTAAAGGCCTACCGCTCCACGTTACATTCTAAAGGCCTACCGCTCCACGTTACATTCTAAAGGCCTACTGCTCCACGTTACATTCTAAAGGCCTACTGCTCCACGTTACATTCTAAAGGCCTACTGCTCCACGTTACATTCTAAAGGCCTACTGCTCCACGTTACATTCTAAAGGCCTACTGCTCCACGTTACATTCTAAAGGCCTACTGCTCCACGTTACATTCTAAAGGCCTACTGCTCCACGTTACATTCTAAAGGCCTACTGCTCCACGTTACATTCTAAAGGCCTACTGCTCCACGTTACATTCTAAAGGCCTACTGCTCCACGTTACATTCTAAAGGCCTACTGCTCCACGTTACATTCTAAAGGCCTACTGCTCCACGTTACATTCTAAAGGCCTACTGCTCCACGTTACATTCTAAAGGCCTACTGCTCCACGTTACATTCTAAAGGCCTACCGCTCCACGTTACATTCTAAAGGCCTACCGCTCCACGTTACATTCTAAAGGCCTACCGCTCCACGTTACATTCTAAAGGCCTACTGCTCCACGTTACATTCTAAAGGCCTACTGCTCCACGTTACATTCTAAAGGCCTACTGCTCCACGTTACATTCTAAAGGCCTACTGCTCCACGTTACATTCTAAAGGCCTACTGCTCCACGTTACATTCTAAAGGCCTACTGCTCCACGTTACATTCTAAAGGCCTACTGCTGCACGTTACATTCTAAAGGCCATCCGCTCCACGTTACATTCTAAAGGCCTACTGCTGCACGTTACATTCTAAAGGCCTACTGCTCCACGTTACATTCTAAAGGCCTACTGCTCCACGTTACATTCTAAAGGCCTACTGCTCCACGTTACATTCTAAAGGCCTACTGCTCCACGTTACATTCTAAAGGCCTACTGCTCCACGTTACATTCTAAAGGCCTACTGCTCCACGTTACATTCTAAAGGCCTACTGCTCCACGTTACATTCTAAAGGCCTACTGCTCCACGTTACATTCTAAAGGCCTACCGCTCCACGTTACATTCTAAAGGCCTACCGCTCCACGTTACATTCTAAAGGCCTACCGCTCCACGTTACATTCTAAAGGCCTACCGCTCCACGTTACATTCTAAAGGCCTACTGCTCCACGTTACATTCTAAAGGCCTACCGCTCCACGTTACATTCTAAAGGCCTACCGCTCCACGTTACATTCTAAAGGCCTACTGCTCCATGTTACATTCTAAAGGCCTACTGCTCCACGTTACATTCTAAAGGCCTACTGCTCCACGTTACATTCTAAAGGCCTACTGCTCCACGTTACATTCTAAAGGCCTACTGCTCCACGTTACATTCTAAAGGCCTACTGCTCCACGTTACATTCTAAAGGCCTACTGCTCCACGTTACATTCTAAAGGCCTACCGCTCCACGTTACATTCTAAAGGCCTACCGCTCCACGTTACATTCTAAAGGCCTTCCGCTCCACGTTACATTCTAAAGGCCTACCGCTCCACGTTACATTCTAAAGGCCTACTGCTCCACGTTACATTCTAAAGGCCTACTGCTCCACGTTACATTCTAAAGGCCTACTGCTCCACGTTACATTCTAAAGGCCTACTGCTGGCAAAATCATTATTTGTTTTTTAAAATCTATATATTTTTTAACTATAAAAGTTATGTCTCTTTGCAGGACAATGATTGTCTTGACTTTCAAGAATGCCTGAATTGCTGACCTTGCTTGGTGAAACTGGCTGGTTGCAAGTTTCCCAATGGTTTCAGATCTATAGGAGTGTGAAGTTTTCACCATCCCAATTGTTTCAGATCTATAGGAGTGTGACGTTTTCACCATCCCAATTGTTTCAGATCTATAGGAGTGTGAAGTTTTCACCATCCCAATTGTTTCAGATCTATAGGAGTGTGACGTTTTCACCATCCCAATTGTTTCAGATCTATAGGAGTGTGAAGTTTTCACCATCCCAATTGTTTCAGATCTATAGGAGTGTGACGTTTTCACCATCCCAATTGTTTCAGATCTATAGGAGTGTGAAGTTTTCACCATCCCAATTGTTTCAGATCTATAGGAGTGTGACGTTTTCACCATCCCAATTGTTTCAGATCTATAGGAGTGTGAAGTTTTCACCATGGCACGAACGTGGCTAGAAGTTGGCGTATGAGAATTGTTAGAATATGGCAAATATGATTAAATTCTATCCATGCTGGCTTTTGCGGGCTACCTGAGACATGACACATTTTGGTGACAGCCTTTATTAATGCTCAATTTGCTTCATTGGATAATGGAAACACTTCGACTGCATCTTTGTTCGACATTCTAGGTTTTGGTGAAAACATTATTTATTAATGTTTTTTTAGGTGTGACTCATTTACGTCCAGCTGTTTTTATCAACGTGACAGTTCAATGGAAATACGCAGCGTGGGGATCCACTGAGCGGACACAGACGTCAGGTCAACGTCTAGCTTTGATTTACATCTGGTTGAGTTGTCAACTAAATGTGAATTCGTTGGATTTAGGTTGAGTGGAAGTAGATCAAATTCCCTTACATTGATGACTTTTTGCAAATCCAATCAGTTGATTCAATGTCACCACATTTTTTTTTTTAAATGTTTTGTAAACAATGTTGATTCAACCAGGGTTTTTTTGCCCAGTGGGAAGCAAATCTATTTCCTATGAAAACCGTTCTAAATGTCGTCCAAACCTGGACAAGTTGGTGGAAACCTGTTGAACTGTGAGCTGTTGAACCCATATTTCTCCAACACTCACTGCCTCGGGTCTGCAATGAACCTGGGCGTTCAGTGTCGTTACTCCTGACCTGTGGACGGCCCTTTCAAGGGCAATCAGGGTGGCACATTTTGGAAAATACATCAGGTTAATGAAATAGGCTTAAAACACTATGTGTGTCAGTTTTTTAAATGTTTTTACATGTCTACTTACAATCTCTCCAGGGAACTGGGAGTGCTTGGATTCTTAGTCGAAGGAATCCTGGTCACTGACCAAGCTGCGTCCATACCATACCAATATATTGTCTACAGTTCCAAAAAGGCAACGTATGAGTACGAGTACATTGATTCTACACATCGCGCCGGAAGAAGAAGTCTTTCTGTAAATACCAAACTACTCGATGAGGAAGGTAGGAGTTTTCAATTGCAATGGCTGCATTTAATTGGAACACATGAGATGACAGCTTTTGGGTGATGCTCATCCCATTTTAGAACACTTTTTTTAAGCTTTGTCATTATGGGGTATTGTGATGTCATTATGGGGTATTGTGATGTCATTATGGGGTATTGTGATGTCATTATGGGGTATTGTGTGACGATTGATGAGGAAAAACAAACAATTCCATTTTAAAATAAGGTTGTAACATAACAAAATGTGGAAAAAGTCAAGGGGTCTGAATACTTTCCGAATGCTCTGTAGATTCAGCTTGGATCTGGCTTTATTAAGCACCATTCTCCATTCATCACAGAAAATCGCCAGAGTAGCCTGTTCTTTGGGCAGCTGAACAAGTAGAGCAGAGATTGTGCGTAAAGAACAAAATCCCACTCATACACATAAGCTTCAGACTTTTAAAAAAAATAATCTAAACTATTTTAGGTCAAACTCGACTGTAAACTAAGTTGAAATTAGTTTTGAGTCAAGTGCATAGTATTCAATTTTTTAAAACATATCAACTTATTTGTGCTGTCAAAATGTCTCTTTCCTGCTTTGCCAAAAACATCACATAAAACATGGGTTGGCTAAAGTGGCATCTTTTTTTTTTGTGTCCACCCCTCCCCTCCCCTCCACCCCCCTCACCCCACACCCATCCCCCCCTCCCCCACCCCCCCTCATCCCCCCACCCCCCCCTCCTCCACCCCTCCCCTCCCCTCCACCCTCTTCCCCCTCCCCTCCACCCCACCCACACCTCCCACCCCATCCCCTCCCCCACCTCTCATCCCCCCACCCCTCCTCCACCCCTCATCCCCCCCCTACCCCCACCCCTCCCCCCCCTCCCCCCCTCCCCTCCCCTCCACCCCACCCACACCTCCCACACTCATCCCATCTTCTCCCCCACCCCTCCTCCTCTCCACCTCACCCCTCCCCCACCCCTCATCCCCCACCCCTCCTCCCCACCCCCCTCCCCCACCCATCCCCTCCCCCACCCCTCCCCCCCACCCCACCCCTCCTCCTCCCCTCCACCCCACCCCTCCCCACCCATCCTCCACCCCACCTCCTCCACCCCACCCCTCCTCCCCTCCACCCCACCCCCTCCTCCCCCCACCCCTCATCCCCCCACCCCACCCCTCCTCCACCCCTCCTCCCCTCCCCACACCCCTCCCCCCACCCCTCACCCCCTCCCCTCCACCCCACCCCTCCACCCCCCCCTCCTCCACCCCACACCTCCCCCACCCATCCTCCCCACCACCCCCCCCCCCCTCCACCCCACCACAGGGGCTTGGCATCAGTATGATGACATTATCTGTGCCTCGCCATCCAAGGATGTGTCCAAAGGAATAATCCAAGTCAGAGAAATCGCAGGGAAGATAATGCTTCAGACTATTTTTGAACTCCTTCACAGCTGGAATGACATTCAACTCAACTGTTTCATGAAACGACTGATTCAATTTGAACAGAGTTACAGGAAACCGTCATTGTATGCAGGCATCAACAAGAATATGAAAAAACTATTAAATAAAGATGTGAGTTATTTTTAAAGCATTGTTAAATAAACATAATGGCATTCAGATAATGCATAGACCAGTGATAATGCATAGACGTTATGCCAAATTATTTATAGAAGAATACATGCTGTTTTACCGTGATTTAATAGTTGAGAAAGAAACGCATTGCCGTTTACAAATGTCTTAAACATTCTTTTAACATTATGTTTTTACTCCCAAGGTTCAAAAGCTGCTGAAACAGTTCATTCTGGAGAGTGTGCTTCCTCAGCTGCTGAAGAAGGGAGAGGGAAGGAGTCCCACTATTCAGGACCAAATGAAGTCCGCTGTGATCGTACTGTATGTGTGTAAACATTATGAGATCCCACTAGAGAGAGCAGAAGTCGCTGGTCTATGCTTTGCTCTCTGTCTGCCCAACATGCCTAAAGACGAGTTCCTGCAGTATTGGACAGATTTTACACAACCCGTCGTACTTCTCAAGAAGTGAGTACGTTGTTTTAATGTTACAGTTCCTCAGCTATTGGCCTAAACCAAAAGACGGGATGCTTCACATACAATTCAATAACTCAGTGGCAGTTACATTTCCCTACAGGTTTATATAGAGGCGGACGGACCAGAAGGCTGTTGGTTCAATGCTGCATTCATAACTAAATGGAAAGGTGGTAATTACCAGTTGTAAAATACCAGTTGGATGCCTTCACATACAATTCAATAACTCAGTGGCAGTTACATTTCCCTACAGGTTTATATAGAGGCCTATCCACGGTTTGATTTGGAATTTCTAGGACTGTATCATTTTGGAGGAGGCACTCTTTGGAAATGCCGATGGATATTTGAACAAGGGAAATTAAGTGAGTTGTTAGACTTGTGTGAATTGTGTATAATGCAAAAGCATAATGGCAAAAGCCTCCAATATTTATCTTGATAAGACCAATTTTTAAAACCTTTCATGTATGGGCTAATGCATGGCCAGGATTTTTAAAACCTTTCATGTATGGGCTAATGCATGGCCAGGATTTTTAAAACCTTTCATGTATGGGCTAATGCATGGCCAGGATTTTTAAAACCTTTCATGTATGGGCTAATGCATGGCCAGGATTTTTAAAACCTTTCATGTATGGGCTAATGCATAGGCCAGGATTTTTAAAACCTTTCATGTATGGGCTAATGCATGGCCAGGATTTTTAAAACCTTTCATGTATGGGCTAATGCATGGCCAGGATTTTTAAAACCTTTCATGTATGGGCTAATGCATAGGCCAGGATTTTTAAAACCTTTCATGTATGGGCTAATGCATAGGCCAGGATTTTTAAAACCTTTCATGTATGGGCTAATGCATGGCCAGGATTTTTAAAACCTTTCATGTATGGGCTAATGCATGGCCAGGATTTTTAAAACCTTTCATGTATGGGCTAATGCATGGCCAGGATTTTTAAAACCTTTCATGTATGGGCTAATGCATGGCCAGGATTTTTAAAACCTTTCATGTATGGGCTAATGCATAGGCCAGGATTTTTAAAACCTTTCATGTATGGGCTAATGCATGGCCAGGATTTTTAAAACCTTTCATGTATGGGCTAATGCATGGCCAGGATTTTTAAAACCTTTCATGTATGGGCTAATGCATGGCCAGGATTTTTAAAAAGACACCTGCCGCATTGCTGTTTAAGTAATGTAGAGGAAAGGAAAGGAAGGAAGAGAGACTGTAGATTCTTCACACAACTTATTTCATTATAAGAATTGCATTTCTGGAACGGTTTAGAATCACACAGCAGATGCATAGCTTTAATTCGAAGAATACAACCCCCTCCCCTTTGGGTTGTGTGACAACCAATAGCCGTGAGGAAGCACAGTTTGGTGACCCTAATGTACAGTCAAATGACTATGGAAGTGAGAAACTGCGGTTGGGCCGTGGTAAGGTGAGTATTGAGAATGCTCAAGGTCTCAACACTGTTTCTAAAAGGAACCAAAACCATTTGTCTTGCTCGTCTCTCACAGCTTAGTTCAGTCTACTGCTAAATAGCAGCACGATCTATTAATGTGTGCGCAAATGATGGCCTGCATCCCGGAGTCGCCTCTTCACTGTTGACATTGAGACTGGTGTTTTGCGAGTACTATTTAATGAAGCTGCCAGTTGAGGACTTGAGGCGTCTGTTTCTCAAACTAGACACTCTACTGTGCTTGTCCCCTTGCTCAGTTGTGCACTCCCACTCCTCTTTCTATTCTGGTTAGAGCCAGTTTGCGCTGTTCTGTGAAGGGAGTAGTACACAGCGTTGTACGAGATCTTCAGTTTCTTGGCAATTTCTCGCATGGAATAGCCTTCATTTCTCAGAACAAGAATAGACTGCAGAGTTTCAGCAGAAAGGTCTTTGTTCTTGGCCATTTTGAGCCTGTAATCGAACCCACAAATGCTTTTGCTCCAGATACTCAACTAGTCTAAAGAAGGACAGTTTTATTGCTTCTTTAATCAGAACAACAGTTTTCAGCTGTGCTAACATCATTGCAAGAGGGTTTTCTAATGATCAATTAACCTTTTTTAAATGATCAACTTGGATTAGCTAACACAACGTGCTATTGGAACACAGGAGTGATGGTTGCTAATAATGGGCCTCTGTACACCTACGTAGATACTCCATCAAAAATCTGCCGTTTCCAGCTACAATAGTCATTAACAACATTAGCAATGTCTACACTGTATTTCTGATCAATTTAATGTTGTTTTAATGGACAAGATTTTTAAAAAACTTTTCTTTCAACAACAAGGTAATCTCTAAGTGACTCCAAACTTTTGGCCGGTAGTGTTTTATGTTTTACATTTCCCTTTGACACTGGGGTTAGCGATTCAGGCCCAGGAGTGTCAGAAATATTTGAGTTATTTTCACAGTGAGAATCATGGGTGGAAGAGCTGCCGGTGGCATGAAAAGGTTTTTGATGAATAAGTAAGTTGTAGGTGTGATAATAATAATAATAATAATAATATATGCCATTTAGCAGACGCTTTTATCCAAAGCGACTTACAGTCGTGTGCATACATTCTACGTATGGGTGGTCCCGGGAATCGAACCCACTATCCTGGCGTTACAAGCGCCATGCTCTACCAACTGTGCTACAGAAGGACTGTGATGAAGGGCTTGACCACTCACTGACCAATCAACGATCCCTATTGTTCCCTATTTGCTTAATATTGCTGGCCGTTGTCTCAAATTGTGTAGATTATTGACGGTCTTTGTTTTGTCATCCACTCCAATTTGGCTGAATGGTCAGGATTATTCTCATCCTAGCCCAGTGTGGATTGATAGGCTAATTTGTAAATAGCATTATGCTAAATAGGTTTGGCTTGTTTCTAGTCCACATTGTTGTAATTTGCTTCAACATGTAGTCTAGGCATAAATGTCTTTACGCATCACATAGACATTACCTCTCTCCTAAACAGATTGCCAGAGCTGTTGGTGACATTACCTCTCTCCTAAACAGATTGCCAGAGCTGTTGGTGACATTACCTCTCTCCTAAACAGATTGCCAGAGCTGTTGGTGACATTACCTCTCTCCTAAACAGATTGCCAGAGCTGTTGGAGAAACTGATAGACATTGCGAAGGAGGAGGGGATTCTAGTGATTCCCATGCTCCACCTCCTCAAAGGTTCCTCCAAACCCTTTGAACCAATCCCTGTCACAATCACACCAAGTTGCAAGACATGGTCAGGTCTGCGAAATACTTGGGCAGGTCTGCAAAAAGTGACCAACACTTCACAGAACAGCAACGACAGCAGGTACCATATTTGTCTCCCATTTCACATAGGCACATTTTTGTGACTATCTGGGTTTGGGGTCTGTTCCATTTCAATTTGGAGAATTCAGTCTGTAAACTGAAATTCTCATTTAAATGTTTTGTCTCATAGAAAACCATTGAGGAAAATGTGACTTAGAATCTGTTTAGGCCTAGTGAATTCACTGAATTGAAATGGAATTAGCCCCAACTCTGGTGACTAAATCACCAGAAAAAAGTGAATCCTTTACTTAGCTTAGTTTAGTCCTCTTACATTTTTTTTGTTGTGGGGGGACGGACGGACGGACGGACGTTGCTAATAACCCTTAACTCCTCCATTTGTAGAACAATGTTGAATCTCATTAAAGCCAATGGACATTTAGTGGAGATGGACAGACTAGCAAACCGTTCCTGGATGTGTCTACTGACCGTAGAGGATCTGGTAGAATACAGCTCCATCGTCAATGTTGAGCTCCTGGACATGCTTCTTGTTTTTACTGTGAAGGCTCCTGTGAGTGTATCCACGAGCAACAACGGGGTGAGTTTAAATCACTACTGTAGTTGAAGACATTGTATCGTACTAAGGTAACGCCCCAAGAAAGGTACTAACTTAAATGTTATTTTTATACCTTACAGAATTTCACTGCCACTCTTTCACATATTCAAAACCATCTTAAAGAGCAAACATACAGGTGATTTGACATACTTGTCTAATGAGTTTGTTTCAATATTGACAGTTGACAGTTGACATTTGAAAACTACACATCATTTTTTTGTTTTTTTTTTGCAGTTGTTTCAGTGATTGTTATGGGAGTGAGTGCTTGGCAACAACAGTGGAACTGCTGAAGAAGATATGCAATGGAGGTCGATCCTCAAAATTCACAGCCATCCCCGTAGACTGCGTGAGCTTGTTAGTCTCAGTATCAAACTTTTCCCAGTCCAAGGTATGTAGAAATGATATTTACTGTTACCATTATTTAATCGGGGAAGGTTATGGAGAACACATTCTCTGTGACAAAAACAACCTTGACGACCTGACCGTTCTCTTTCACAACAACAATATATAAAACAATGCTGGCAATATACTGTCTCTCTTATAATATGACAGACCAGCTAGATCTAATGTCTCTTTATAATATGACAGACCAGCTAGATCTACTGTCTCTATGTCTCTATTATAATATGACAGACCAGCTAGATCTACTGTCTCTATTATAATATGACAGACCAGCTAGATCTAATGTCTCTATTATAATATGACAGACCAGCTAGATCTACTGTCTCTATGTCTCTATTATAATATGACAGACCAGCTAGAACTACTGTCTCTATTATAATATGACAGACCAGCTAGATCTAATGTCTCTATTATAATATGACAGACCAGCTAGATCTACTGTCTCTATGTCTCTATTATATTATTACAGACCAGCTAGATCTACTGTCTCTATGTCTCTATTGTAATATGACAGACCAGCTAGATCTACTGTCTCTATGATAATATGATAGACCAGTTGGATCTATTGTCTCTATTATAATATAACAGACCAGCTAGATCTACTGTCTCTATGTCTCTATTATATTCTGACAGACCAGCTAGATCTACTGTCTCTATTATATTCTGACAGACCAGCTAGATCTACTGTCTCTATGTCTCTATTATATTATGACAGACCAGCTAGATCTACTGTCTCTATTATATTATGACAGCCCAGCTAGATCTACTGACTCTATTATATTATCACAGACCAGCTAGATCTACTGTCTCCATTGTATTATGACAGACCAGCTAGACCTACTGTCTCTATTATATTATGACAGACCAGCTAGATCTACTGTCTCTATTGTATTATGACAGACCAACTAGATCTAATGTCTCTATGACAATATAATAGACCAGTTGGATCTACTGTCTCTATTATATTATGTCAGACCAGCTAGATCTACTGTCTCTATGTCTCTATTATATTATGACAGATCAGCTAGATCTACTGTCTCTATTATAATATGTCAGACCAGCTAGATCTGCTGTCTCTATTATATTATGACAGACCAGCTAGATCTACTGTCTCTATTATATTATGACAGACCAGCTAGATCTACTGTCTCTATGTCTCTATTATATTATGACAGACCAGCTAGATCTACTGTCTCTATTATAATATGACAGACCAGCTAGATCCACTGTCTCTATTATAATATGACAGACCAGCTAGATCCACTGTCTCTATTATAATATGACAGACCAGCTGGATCCATCGTCTCTATTATAATATGACAGACCAGCTAGATCCACTGTCTCTATTATAATATGACAGACCAGCTAGATCTACTGTCTCTATTATAATATGACAGACCAGCTAGATCCACTGTCTCTATTATAATATGACAGACCAGCTAGATCCACTGTCTCTATTATAATATGACAGACCAGCTAGATCCACTGTCTCTATTATAATATGACAGACCAGCTAGATCGACTGTCTCTATTATAATATGACAGACCAGCTAGATCGACTGTCTCTATTATAATATGACAGACCAGCTAGATCCACTGTCTCTATTATAATATGACAGACCAGCTAGATCGACTAACCTAATGTCAGGCACTGTCTCTATTATAATATGACAGACCAGCTAGATCGACTAACCGACTAACCTAATGTCAGGCACTGTCTCTATTATAATATGACAGACCAGCTAGATCGACTAACCTAATGTCAGGCAGTGTCCCATGTTATCTTACAAGGATGCATTACTCTGCATGTAATAATATAATTAAAAATATATTATAAACTGGGTGGTTCCAGTCCTGAATGCTGATTGGCTGACAGTCGTGGTATATCAGACCATATACCCACGGGTATGACAAAACATTCGTAGTGCTCTAATTTACATTGGTAACCAGTTTATAATAGCAATAAGGCACCTCGGGGGTTTGTGATACATGGCTAATATACCACGGCTAAGGGCTGTGTCCAGGCAGTCCGTGCTGCATCGTGCATAACAACAGCCCTTACACATGGTATATTGGCCATATACCACACCCCCTTGGGAACTTATTGCATAAATAAATCATAGGATATATCCTCAGCAGTCTTGACTCTCTGAGGTAATGGAACCAGTGTCTTTAAACCTAAACCATTGGCACCAGTCTCTTAAAAATCCCATCGTGTGTTCCTAGTATTAGACTTAATGGGATGTAGACTATGGCCGTGTACGAATACTCATACTAGTGTCAAAGACACGACACTAGTGTTCTACGGTATGCATTTTAGGTATGCGAAAACAGAAAGTTGCGTATGCTTTAAATGCCAGGAGGTCATATTAATTTTGGCTTTTCATCTAGTAGAATTCGCTGCACACTTTTAAAAAGACGATGGTCTTTCCAGATTCACATGTTTAACAACCGCTGATAATCCAATAATGAGATAAGTAGACGCGCTGTTCCCAAACATGTGTGAATGGTGAGAATCAACACAGTTCTGCATTAGATGAGGAATTCTCAGGATGCCAGTGTTGTTGATATGTGTTGCTTACTGCATTCGTTGTTTACTGAACAGTAAAGTGTGTACTGTAGTAGGCAAGACAGATTTCGGGACACAGCCATTAAGATTTCCTACTGCTAAACAGTAATTACGAGACCTTATGTAGACTATAGAGTAATAGATTTTGTTTGACATGTTCTAGAACCACTGGGGGGTGTTCATGAAACCTGGTTGTCAAATTTATTGGTGGCTTGTATACAAGGATACCATACAATCAACTCTCAATCTTAATCACGTTTTCTTATAATTTTTTAAGAAACAAATGAATATGATTTACTTGTTTTGAACTAATCCTTGTGGGTTCTGTATTTCCTAAGAGTAAAATCCTAACCTGAGATCTGTGATACCTCAAATGATTCCACGAGTCATGCAATCATTTTCAGAGAGATGTGTGATTTAAGATTAAAACGGTTCCATTTTTTAAATTTTTTTTATGTAATTTTGAAAATGACTTTTTTTTTTTCTTCTAAAAGACATGTGATGAGGGAGAAGACACTATCCGTTCAAAGAATCTGAGGCTGCTGTCTGAGTCGATCGACATCGTCAGATCCTGGATCAGTACGACCTTCAAAGACAAGTTGCGCGATACCTCAGAGATCAAGGTGAGAGAATTACTCAACTTTTTAATTGCACAGATTATGGACCAAGCATTTTTTTTAATAAGAAGCTACATTGTTAATGCGGTAACCTTTGACTTGCGTGCAGCTGTGTCACATCGCATGTAATAATATCATTAAAAATATATATATATATTATATATATTATAAACTGGGTGGTTCGAGCCCTGAGTTCTGATTGGCTGTCAGCCGTGGTATATCAGACCATATTTGAAAATAAAATACCCTTTATACCCTGATGAAGACAGCTTGGCTGTCGAAACGTTGGTATTACAAAAACACTCCTAGAGTGTTCGGCTCTCTTTATTTTCTAGTTTCTCCTCCGCTAGCCAGCACCTCGTCTAAATAGGTTTGCGTTTCTTTTTCTTCTAGATCAGACCATATTACCACGGTTATGACAAAACAATTGTATGCATGTGTATATATATATATATATATATATTATAAACTGGGTGGTTCGAGCCCTGAGTTCTGATTGGCTGTCAGCCGTGGTATATCAGACCATATTACCACGGTTATGACAAAACAATTGTATGCATGTATGAGCCTTTTTAATATGGTCTTATAATAAGGATTTTACGTCTCTTTTTTGTGGTAACATTTCAACTGACTCAAAACAGCTGCTATTTAGTCAGGAATTATCTTAATAAGACATTAGAAAGGAGTCAAACATCACACATTTCATAATGTAATCACACATTGCTAAATAAATGATATCATTAAATAAATAGTTACTGTATTAATAAGTTCATGTCAGATTCGTTAATGCCGTATGTTGTCGCATGGCAGTTTTTTAAAATTACATTTAAATCGTATTATTGTACGATAATTTGTTAACCACATGCTCTCCTTATTGGTTATGATTCACAGATGTGGAATAGCATCATCTCTCTCAGTTTCGTCAATGTGGATTTCACCAAGAAATGGAGACAAACCTTCTGTACGGATTTAGAGGGCAAACTTAAACAGGTGTGGAACTGCTACAAAAGAGCATTGATTTGAATTATTATTATTATTATTATTATTTGTGTCCAGTGGAGATGTTTTGATTTGTTAAAAACACATTTTTCAGATCTCCTCTCTGGATCAAATAGAGATATACTGCTCAAAGATGGAGGAGCTGGATAACTGTCATCCTAACATGACTTGTAGTATTGAGAAATGTGCTCTTGCAGCTGTCCCCTCATTGTGCCAGGTATGAGTACCCCTCAAGTGGTCCACATGGAAACCTTTAAATACTCATATTTCCGCCCCACTTTTTGGGGCCTAATGCTTACAGGAATACTTTTGTTGGTAATAAATACAAGTAACTGCCAAAATAATAGAAACACTTGAGTAAATTAGGTTTTCTGGCGGCTCTGTTGTGGTGTGAAGTGCATTTTCCTGGCATGGTTTAGCTCCACTCAACCACTTAGAGGCCAAGGTAAATGCCAATAAATACACATTTCTATCCTGATGGGAGTGTTCTCTTCCAGGATGACCAATGCCCCCCCATCCACAGGGCACGGGGGGTCATTGAATGTTTTGATGAGCATGAAAACGATGTAAATCATATGCCATGGCCGTCTCAGTCTTCAGATCGCAACCCCAATTTGAACACTTATGAGAGATTTAGGAGTGAGGCCTGAGACAGCGTTGTCCACCATGGAATGGTGTCACATCCCTCCAATAGAGATACTTTAAGAATCTATGCCAAAGTGCTTTGAAGCTGTTCTGGCAGCTCATGGTGGCCCAACACCCAATTAAACACTATGTTGAGGGGTGGTGGGGGTTCCTTTATTTTGGCAGTTACATGAATGATTCAATGTAGGCATATGCACATGCTGCATTACAAATGGAAAATAACCTTGAACTAATGTAATTTGAATGATTTTTTTTTTCTCACACAGAGTAAATCAGAGGGGAAACTCTTTGAAAGGTTTCAGATTAACAGGAAGTTTGGGAAACTCATCTCAGCCATAATCCAGAAAACCTGGCCAAGAGATAACCATGGAAACAAGGACGAGGTGGTCTTTCAACACCTCATGACTTGGACTGCAGCCAAAAATATATTTGAACTGCATGGTACTTACACCATCCTATTTTAAGCATCGTGTAAGCTCAAACAATTCATCCCATTCTAAACACTTATAATGTAATGTGTGTCGTTCTTGGTGTGTCGTTTAGGTGCTGATGAAAAGCTGATTGAGCAGCTCTCTAAAGAGGCCAAGGTCAAAATCACTGAAGCAATCTCATCCTTCAAAGTCGTTTGTAACCAGCTGATCAACGGAAGCATCAAGATCAAACTGCTCAACGACATCTTAGAAAAGAAAGATACTTTCACAGAGCTGATGGAGATAGGTAATGGAGATAGCTAATGGAGATAGCTGATGGAGATAGATAATGGAGATAGCTGATGGAAATAGGTGATGGAGATTGGAGATAGCTGATGGAGATAGCTGATGGAAATGGGTGATGGAAATAGGTAATGGAGATAGCTGATGGAGGTAGGTAACGGAGATAGCTGATGGAGATAGCTGATGGAGATAGGTGATGGAGATAGGTGATGGAGATAGCTGATGGAAATAGGTGATGGAAATAGCTGATGGAGATAGGTAACGGAGATAGCTGATGGAGATAGCTGATGGAGATAAGAATAAATTCTTAACTGACATGCCTAGTTAAATAAAGGTTCAACAAAAAATACACTGCTCAAAAAAATAAAGGGAACACTAAAATAACACATCCTAGATCTGAATGAATGAAATATTCTTATTAAATACTTTTTTCTTTACATAGTTGAATGTGCCGACAACAAAATCACACAAAAATTATCAATGTAAATCAAATTTATCAACCCATGGAGGTCTGGATTTGAAGTCACACTCAAAATTAAAGTGGAAAACCACACCATAGGCTGATCCAACTTTGATGTAATGTCCTTAAAACAAGTCAAAATGAGGCTCAGTAGTGTGTGTGGCCTCCACGTGCCTGTATGACCGCCTGGGCATGCTCCTGATGAGGTGGCGGATGGTCTCCTGAGGGATCTCCTCCCAGACCTGGACTAAAACATCCGCCAACTCCTGGACAGTCTGTGGTGCAACATGGCGTTGGTGGATGGAGCGAGACATGATGTCCCAGATGTGCTCAATTGGATTCAGGTCTTGGGAACGGGCGGGCCAGTCCATAGCATCAATGCATTCCTCTTGCAGGAACTGCTGACACACTCCAGCCACATGAGGTCTAGCATTGTCTTGCATTAGGAGGAACCCAGGGCCAACCGCACCAGCATATGGTCTCACAAGGGGTCTGATGATCTTATCTTGGTACCTAATGGCAGTCAGGCTTCCTCTGGCGAGCACATGGAGGGCTGTGCGGCTCCCCAAAGAAATGCCGCCCCACACCATAACTGACCCACCACCAAACCGGTCATGCTGGAGGATGTTGCAGGCAGCAGAACGTTCTCCACGGCGTCTCCAGTCTGTAACGTCTGTCACATGTGCTCAGTGTGAACCTGCTTTCATCTGTGAAGAGCACAGGGCGCCAGTGGCGAATTTGCCAATCTTGGTGTTCTCTGGCAAATGAAAAACGTCCTGCACAGTGTTGGGCTGTAAGCACAACCCTCACCTGTGGACGTCGGGCCCTCATACCACCCTTATGGAGTCTGTTTCTGACCGTTTGAGCAGACACATGCACATTTGTGGCCTGCTGGAGGTCATTTTGCAGGGCTCTGGCAGTGCTCCTCCTGCTCCTCCTTGCACAAAGGCGGAGGTAGCGGTCCTGCTGCTGGGTTGTTGCCCTCCTATGGCCTCCTCCACGTCTCCTGATGTACTGGCCTGTCTCCTGGTAGCGCCTCAATGCTCTGGACACTACGCTGACAGACACAGCAAACCTTCTTGCCACTGCTCGCATTGATGTGGCATCCTGGATGAGCTGCACTACCTGAGCCACTTGTGTGGGTTGTAGACTCCGTCTCATGCTACCACTAGAGTGAAAGCACCGCCAGTATTCAAAAGTGACCAAAACATCAGCCAGGAGGCATAGGAACTGAGAAGTGGTCTGTGGTCCCCACCTGCAGAACCACTCCTTTATTGTGGGTGTCTTGCTAATTGCCTATAATTTCCACCTGTTGTCTATTCCATTTGCACAACAGCATGTGAAATGTATTGTCAATCTTTGTTGCTTCCCAAGTGGACAGTTTGATTTCACAGAAGTGTGATTGACTTGGAGTTACATTGTGTTGTTTAAGTGTTCCCTTTATTTTTTTGAGCAGTGTATATATACAAATTTTTTGAAGGCTTGTGATCATCTCTGTTTTTCTGCTCATGAGGAAATGGGTAAGTCATAATGACATTAATGGCTGTGATATGCTTGTTTGGATCTCAATGCAGACTGTCTATCTTTGAATGAGAAGAACCAAGGCACGAACCGGGCCTCTGTGGAAACACTCCTCAATCTGAGGTCTGAGGAGGCTAGAGCTGTCAACCATGAGAAGGAGCTGGTGGAAACCTTGCTCACCATGAGCCGCAAACTAAATGAACACATCACAGGTGTGTGCGCGTGCGTGTGCGGGTGTGTGTGTGTGTGTGTGTGTGTGTGTGTGTGTGTGCGTGTGTGTGTGTGTGTGTGTGTGTGTGTGTGTGTGCACCCGCACACGTGTGCGACTGGGAGAATCTGATTGTAAATAGCCAAAATCTTTACTGTTTTTATGTGCCATTGCAGTTCATTTTGGGGACATGGAAAAGAGACAACTGACCAACATCGAGGACATGACCTTGGACCAGTTCATGAAGGTTCACCCGTTTGACCAGCCCTCCTCTGGAATGCATGGTGTGGTTACCTACTTTGATCTTGATCAGAGCATGCGACAGATGGCAGATGTTTGGCACATGTTTGGAGACAGCCACATATTCAAGATGTTGTGGGAGAAACAGACCAAAGACTTTGCTTCTGAATTTGATTCCTTAGTAACACCAAAGGAGGTAACCAATGGTATTTTTAGACCTTGCTACGCTAAATACAAGAAGATCTACGAAGGCCTGAAGAATGGCAGTCTCAAGCTTAAAAGGGTTGATGTCCTCTTCAATGACTACAAGGGCAAATATGAAAAGCTGGCAATGGATTTGGACATTATGTGCAGACTTAACAAGTCAGACAACAAACACTGGATCAAGGAAAGGGTCCAGCAGATTGAGCAGTACCATGGCCTTCACTTGGCTGTGAAGTCTGCTCAAGTTATTATGAAGGTCAAGGAGACCCTAAATCTTCAAGGCGACTTCAAGGCCCTACAGACACTGCTAGACATTGTAAGGAGCTGATTTCTGAATTTTTGTGAAAAACTCCCATTTTTGTTTTTGCATGATTTGACTCAAAACCCATAGTGAAATGAGAGATAATCAATGAGGGCAGGGGGAGTCCTGTGTAAATAACCCTTGTTGAGAAGTGCTCCCGACACGCAACGGAGGGGCTGACCTAGCATGTAGCGGGTTAGTTCCGCAGGACTCAACATCTCCTGAGTTATCTAACGCGTACACCATGGCTGTTGCCACAGAAAACAACAGTAACGCACACATTTGCCAGTAGAAAAGTTTTCAATTGAAATAATTAATTGTGTCCTTACTCCCGAGTGGCGCAGCGGTCTAAGACACTGCATCTCAGTGCAGGCGTCACTGCAGTCCCAGGTTCGAATCCAGGCTGCATCACATTTGGTCGTGATTGAGAGTCCCATAGGGTGGCACACAACTGGCCCAGCGACGTCTGGGTTTGACCGTGGTAGGCCGTCATTGTAAATTAGAATTTGTTCTTAACTGACTTGCCTAGTTTAAATAAAGGTTAAATCAAAATAAAAGATTCTGTGAACATCCACTGAAGCTAGCTAGGGTTGTGGAGCGTTTCTATGGTCTGTGCAGAGAGACCCCCAGTGTGCAGTCTGTGGTGTGTTGATAGACCCCCAGTGTGCAGTCTGTGGTGTGAAGCTAGCTAGCTAACTAGTTATCTAGGTTACAAAAAAAAAAAAAATTTTAACAATGCCAATTATGTTTTCTTTCTTTTTTTACTTTGGAAACAGCAGATCAGATGGAACATGTAATGTTTGACGTTCAGTTTCACCTCTTGGCGACATTGTAGCTGTCTAGAGGTGATTCATAATGGCTCCGGGTCCACAGACCAAATGTGACAATAAAAACATGACAGAGCTTGTCCAAAGTAATTGACTGCTAGCTAGCTAGCATCGATGCCAATGAATATAAAGTAAAATCTCATTTTATTTGTCATGTACACGTGGTTAGCAGATGTTAATGCGAGTGTAGCGAAATGCTTGCGCTTCTAGTTCAGTAATATCTAACCTAACAATTTCACTAGTAAGGTGGGTTTTGTGAATGGATATTGTACGTACTGTATTTAGGCACTTTTTGTGGTTGGTATTTCTTATCTGTGGAATATTTTTTTTTTAAATCTGGGTGTTAAAATTAGAAAATAATCGACACCAGCCGGGGCGGCAGCGTAGCCTAGTGGTTAGAGCGTTGGACTAGTAACTGGAAGGTTGCGAGTTCAAACCCCTGAGCTGACAAGGTACAAATCTGTCGTTCTGCCCCTGAACAGGCAGTTAACCCATTTTCATTGAAAATAAGAATATGTTCTTAACTGACTTGCCTGGTTAAATAAAGGTAAAATTAAAAATTTAAAAAAATTATAATAAAATATTCCCACCAAGGTGTGGGAAATTACTTTTTTTACATTACTCAAGTCAAGCTACGATTAAGTGTGTATAAAGTGATTTATTTTTGATCTATTTATTATTTTAATCTTAACAGTTTGAGGCATTCACTTTTACTTTTAATTGCTTTTAGTCGTTGTACACCACAACCTAAACCAGTGGTAACTGAACAACAATGGATCCAGGTACATTTCTCAGGGCTTTTCTCCTTCTGTTCTCAGATGAGTGCAGATTTGAATGAAGAGCACATTGATCGGATTGACAATGACCTGATGCAGGCCAAGACAGATCTGGTGGATGTCACAGAACCTCGCAGACGATGCCTCTTGGAACTTGGCCACGCAAAAGATTTTGTCATCTGGGTTAAAGAGGCCCTGAAAGGTAAAGAGGCTTATGGCTAAACATTTTCATGACTCTAATACAGGGTTTCCCTAAACTCTGTCCTCGGGGTCCCAAAGGGTGACCGTTTAAAAAAATATAATAAAAAATGTTTTTGCCCTAGCACTACACAGCTGATTCAACTAATCGACTAATCATTGAGTTTTGATCATTTAAATCAGCTGTTTAGTGCAACAAAAAAAAACATGCACTGCTTGAGGTCCCGAGGACTGAGTTTAGGAAACGATGCTTTAATATATATATATATATTTTTATTATCTGTAAAATATATCTGCATTGATTATATTTATTTGACAGATATCAATGAGCTGAAAGTGTTTGTTGACCTGGCATCCATCTCTGCTGGGGAGAATGATCTTGATGTGGACCGTGTGGCTTGTTTCCACGATGCTGTTCATGGATACTCCTCATTGCTCTTCGAACTGAAGCAAGATTCGGGTTTTCAGACTGTTAAAGAGGTGATGAAGAAGCTCTGGAGAACATTGGATAATGATTGCAACATTCCAAAAAAGCTGGTGAGATGAATATTTAACTTTTTTATTTTTTATTTTTAAGACCGTTTTAATAATCCATTTTAAATTAAGCAGTCGGTGTCCGACACTTAATTCTCTGTTTGAAGCATGACACAGCACGACACTTGGAGTGGTTGAAAACTGTGAAGGATTTCCACGGGTCTGTGGAGCTGTCCTCCATCTCCTTAGCAACCGCCATCAACAAAAAGGGCATCTACACCATCAGTGCACAGAACCAAGAGAAGGTAGACAATATTACCATGTAATATACTGTATGGATAACATTTTCATCAAGAAAAAATACAATACAGATCTGCAATGTGATTTAGGTTCTATCTTAAACAATGTGCGCGAGATGGAGGCCATTACATGATGCCATTACCATGTGAACTATTAGGAACCACCTGCTATTTATTTTTTACCTTTATTTAACTAGGCAAGTGAGTTAAGAACAAATTCTTATTTTCAATGACAGCCTAGGAACAGTGGGTTAACTGCCTGTTCAGGGGCAGAACGACAGATTTGAACTTGCAACCTTCCGGTTAGTAGTCCAACACTAGGCTACCTGACAGGCAAAATGTTGTACCCCCCTATATGTTGTAGTACAGTTTTTTTGTGTAACTAAATTTCACAGATAAATGCCCAACGGACCAATGAGCATCTGACTTTCCTGAAGCGTAAAGAAACGTCCATTTTAAGAATGTTGTGTCAAAGTAACACATATACATTAGTCTGTGTTCATTCTCAAACATTAAGGGAATATTATGTGCATTTTTAAAAATTAACATTGTTAAGGCAGCGTAGCCTAGTGGTTAGAGCGTTGGACTAGTAACCGGAAGGTTGCAAGTTCAAACCCCCGAGCTGACAAGGTACAAATCTGTCGTTCTGCCCCTGAACAGGCAGTTAACACACTGTTCCTAGGCCGCCATTGAAAATAAGAATTTGTTCTTAACTGACTTGCCTGGTTAAATAAAGGTCAAATAAAAATAAAATAAACATAACAACTGGGCAGATTTTGTGTTTTAAGGAACCGGTCTTATGTAATGACCCACAGCCTAATTCATGTGTCCACAATCTACTTACATGTTTTGGGAATGTTGTGAGAACACAAAACATTTCAGTATTTAGTCAACATACCCAAGATGTACAGTTTTGCGAAAATCAATAAGAACAGTAAAATGTATCTCTGCGTGGTGCTTTTTTTTCTCAATCAAGTTGAGTCTTGAGACTGCCCTGAAGTTAAACATCTCTGAGGAACATGGTCAGGAACAGGAGATGCGTTCCTACTCACTAGAGGACCTGAGGGAGCTGCAGAACAAACTCATGCTCATGTCTGGTAAAGGGGACCAGTCTGAGGTGAACCACTTTTCCGAGGTATATCTCTCAGTATTTCAAAAAAATGTTTTCAGATACTACTTGTAAATGTTGTTGTGCCTTAGTTTATTTTCAGTTATAATTAAGCACTTTTGTGTTCATTTTCTTAGGTTTTCGCCAGTGTCCAGAGATTGGCTGTGGCATTCATTGCCCTGTATACAGCTGGGAACCCCCTGTTCCGAAACTGGAAAGCCAACATCAAATGTAGTTCACTCAGTGAGGAGGCTGACATCGTCATGGACTTTAACCTGGGCAGTGTTGTCAGTGTGATTACGGTGGAGGGCAACATCGTGGATCAGCTTCCGGAGCTGTGCAGGAAGCTGGAGAAGTGTCTGAAGTACTGGAATGACTTTATGGACAAACAGAGATCCCACCATTACTACCTGAACTACTACAATGCAGAGCAGATAGTCTACCTGTGCAGTACGCTGACTCAGCAAAATGTGGCCGATTTTGAAGACCAAGTTCTCATGATGCTGTCGTTCGTCAAACCCAACTGCACGGCCTCTGATCTGAGGCAGTCCCTCCATGCACTGCGAAGTGAGATCCTCACCATACAATCAGAGCAAAATGAGGAAGTTGAATTTCACACCTTTGTTGAAGTGTCAAGCAGTCTCATCGAACAAGAAATTGGCTCACGAAAAGTGAATCTGATTTGGAATGCCTACATGAGAGACATGAAGAACTTTCTTCCAGACACTCTTGATGTCAGAAGCTTTGGAAGATTTTTAGAAATATTGGCCAACAAAAAGGAATATAAATATTTGCCAAAAAAATGGAACGAAAAACCTATTCAAAGGGATCTGCCCAAGGGCCTAGCTATTGGGAGCCCAAACCTTATTGTTTGCCCTCACGACGAGATCCTGGCATCTTGCATCTCCATTTACATGAGTAGTGAATGTCAGCCATTGCCTACTTATGATGAGGTGCTACTATGTAACTCTACCACACCTTTTGAGCAAGTGGAGCTGTTCCTCAGGCGCTGCCTCACCCCAGGCTCCAGAGGACAGAAGATCTACACCATGCTCTACGGGGATCAGCTGAGTTATGAAGTGAGCTCCAAAACCGAGAGATTTTTCAAGAGTATCACAATGCAGTGCCGGAAAGACTACAGGCTTGTGATCATCTGCAGTTTGGATCGAGAGCACACCTACCTTCCGTCAGCCTTCAGCCAGTACAGGCTACACATGGTACCCCAGGAACCCCTGATTATGATTCAGCGTTACCTGATCAGACACTATACAGTCCCAGCAGATCAGACCAGTGCTGCTGCTGTGTTCAAAGACCGACAGTTTGTTGGAGTTGTGTCGTCCGAAAGAGCAGGAGTTGGTCAGTATATTTCGTAGACATTTCCACCTGCAAATAGTGTAATGTGTAGATAACGTCTGAAGAAGTAAGTCATGTCATTGAAGTGACTTTAACCCAACATCTAGCGACCTCATCAAGAGGTTTGGATGGTTACAGTGTTGGCTTGGCAGTTGTTAGACCAGGGTTTAAGTCCTGGTCGGGGCTACGCCCAGCATTTGTTACAATTTAATTTTCTGAACATAATTTCACACTAATAAGTTAAACCATTATTTCACACACATCCTTTACAGATGTTTGTTTTAGGGTTATGATAAAGTAAGGAAGTGGCGCTATGCTAGGTCAGATAGTTATAAGCTGTTTTTCTTTAAAAACAACAAGGAAATTGAAACTGTCACTAAAATGCCTCATGTAGCTCCTGAAGATGTTTGATTGACTAATTTGTCATAATTTAAAACGCCTCACTCTTCAACTTGTTTGGTTCCTCTCAATAATAACATGTTGTTGACCCTTTCAGGTAAATCCCTTTATATCAAGAGGCTATTTGAAAAACTGAAGGACGTCTTCATGAAGCCTACAGTGCTGAAATGCATTCGCTTGATCAAGCCGACGGTTGACGAAAATGTCGTTCTTCAGTCTCTTCTCAACAACCCTGGGAAGAAAGAGCTGACCATCTTCCATTTTGATGTCACATCTACGGTAAATATATTGGGGGGTATTAGTTAAAGCTAGTTAGGTTTTCTCGTGTGAGGGGGAAAAATAAATTGTGCCTCTGAAATGGATTAATGGATTATTATAACATTATTGATTAACATTATTTGATCATGTTTATTGCAGACAATAACCCTTATTCTAGTTATGGTCTTCTTTTGAAAAAGCAGTTTACGTGCACCATTAAAATGAACAACCGCCAATATTCCTGTTTAAAGGATGAACAGAATACCCCTAATAAATTCTGTAACCTAAATCCACAGCAAATGAATCCCTGGTAGTGGTTCAACAGGCACCTGAGAATTTGCCTTGTAGGCTTTAGGAAACTATTTTCCTGGCGATTTCCCACAACAATCATTTGTGCGAATTGCATGCGAGCCTTTTAAGTTTTGAGCTGTGATGTTTTCACATCAAACACTTATTTCATACAAACAGTGCCTTGTAAAATATGTTGAACTACAATAAATCTAACTTCCTGGACAGACAAAAGCTGAGCCACTGATAGGTAAGGAGTTCTGATGACCCTCTGAACTGCTGTACCGTGTGCTGAGCAGCAAGGCAAAACACACAAATGATGACTTGTGTCATTCTCACAGTTACCGGTCCTGATGGCCATGTTTGGCGCTGAATACGCTCTGTGTGAGGTCATGGGTCAACTACCGAAACTGTGGATTATGATTGGAGGATTTGGTAGGAATAGGCGTGACTCTCGCTCACACTTAAAATCTTGATGCGTCATATATCCGATTCGAGTTACAATCGTTTCGGACGTCAATGTCCTTCATCTGATTGCAATAATAATAATATAATATATGCCATTTAGCAGACACTTTTATCCAAAGCGACTTACAGTCATGTGTGCATACATTCTACGTATGGGTGGTCCCGGGAATCGAACCCACTACCCTGGCGTTACAAGCGCCATGCTCTACCAACTGAGCTACAGAAGTGACTCCTGAACCTTCCAGGTGTATAACATCATAGGACTTCACAACAATCATGAAAGTTTGCCTATAAAAAATAATCGAAGTGAAAATCGTATTGTATACCCGGCATAAAACCACATAATTGTCAATATGCTTGAATCTACTTTGAACTTAATTACATCTAGTATTTTTTTGTAAATTCCTTTACACTCATGGTTTTTAATGCAATGTTCAACAGGTACAGAAGGGTCTTGATGAATGTACCCTCATTGTTTTTAATGCAATGTTCAACAGGTACAGAAGGGTCTTGATGAATGTACCCTCATTGTTTTTAATGCAATGTTCAACAGGTACAGAAGGGTCTTGATGAATGTCTGTTTAAACTGCTGGTCCTGGGCTATTTGATGGATTCTGAGGGAAGGATGTGGAAATGCAGCAACAAGCAGTTGTATGTGATTGAGATTCTACAGTCTACCGTAAACCGGCACAGAAATGAACCAACAATGGTATGCTTTTTTTTATTTTAAAAAACTATCCAATGTTCATTTGTTATCAGAACCGGTAATCAATGTACATGTATTTCTTGATTTTCTTAATCACACTTTCTCTCCTCTTTACAGAAAGCACCTGTCAACTTTACCTTCCTGGCCGTGTTCCCAAACATCTACTGCCGCCCACCCAATGAGATTCTAGAGCTGGAAATGAGGATGCAACAGGATCCCTCCATTACGAAGCCTGAAGGCCCACTTATGGATGACCGAGAGTTCAAGAGTGACGCTTACCAACGACCATACCAATATCTGACGCGATCCCATAATCACGTCAACTTGGACAGATTTATGTACAGTGGAGTTGAAGGGAGTCATGTCAAATGTCTCCAGTTGCTCCTTCTGTACTGTGGAATTAAGGACCCTTCGTGGGCGGAGTTGAGGAATTTTACATGGTTCCTTAACCTTCAGCTGCGAGACTGTGAGACGTCCGTCTTCTGTGACGCCTCTATCACCGGGGACACTCTTCAGGGATTCAAGAACTTTGTGGTGGACTTCATGATTCTGATGGCCAAAGATTTCGCTACTCCTTCACTCAGCATCTCTGACCAGAGCCCTGGGAAACAGCAGCCAACCGGAATACAAGAAGAAGACTTGGCACCGTTCCGGATCAGAAAGAGATGGGAGTCAGAACCACATCCCTACATCTTCTTCAATGATGACCACATGTCAATGACCTTCATTGGCTTTCACCTTCAGACCAATAAAGAAAACTGGGTAGATGCCGTTGATCCATCCACGGGGAGTGTGATCAAAAGAAACATCATGACCAAAAAACTGTTTGACGGCCTGACGCTGCAGAGAGTCCCTTTCAACATCGATTTCGATGAACTGTCGAGACAGGATAAAATTGAATGCATTTGCAATGTTATGGGAATCCAGCAGCATCTTGATCCCGATGAAACATATGAGCTTACAACTGACAATATATTGAAGATGCTGGCGATTCTCATGCGGTTCAGGTGTAGCATCCCTGTTGTAATCATGGGGGAGACGGGGTGTGGGAAAACGAGGCTCATCAACTTCCTCTGTGAACTACAGAAGAGAGCAGTGACCACGCAGAATATGAAGCTAGTCAAAGTGCACGGAGGAACTAGCTCAGACATGATCTACACCAATGTCAGAGAGGCAGAAGCCATTGCTTATAACAACAGACAAAGATATGGCTTTGATTCTATTCTCTTCTTTGATGAAGCCAACACAACAGACGCCCTCAGCAGTATTAAGGAGGTCATATGTGATCATACTGTAGAAGGAGAACCTTTGCAATCCCAATGTGGCTTGCAAATCATTGCAGCATGCAACCCTTACAGAAAACACACAGATGAGATGATTCGCAGATTGGAGTCAGCTGGCCTAGGATACAGAGTCCGAGCTGAAGAGACAGATGAAAAGTTGGGGTCCATCCCTCTCCGCCAGTTGGTGTACCGAGTCCAGGCCTTGCCCCCAAGCATGATCCCTCTGGTGTGGGACTTTGGACAGCTCAATGATCACACTGAAAATATGTACATCAAGAAAATTGTCAAGAGGGTGGTTCAGACCAACATGATCAATGTGACATATGCAAGTTGGATCACAAATGTCCTGTCGGCTTCACAGAGGTACATGCGGAAAAGGAAAGATGAATGTGGCTTTGTAAGTCTCAGGGATGTCGAGCGTTGCATGCAAGCTTTTGTCTGGTTTTACAAAAACCATAAGATGCTACTTGCTGATCTCTGGGAGTTTGAGAGAAATCAAAATGCAGAGAGGCATGAAGAAATCCGAAGAGATCCAGTCTTGTGGTCTCTGGTGATGGCAGTGGGCGTGTGTTACCACGCCTGCTTGGAAAACAAAGAAGAGTACAGACAAAATATCTGCAAGTATCTCACTGGAATATACACCCCATTGAAGGTGATGCAGGAAATCTCACTCATGCAGGATCTTTTCCTGAGTGGAGTGCCACTGAGGGAAACAATTGCACGAAACAATGCTCTGAAAGAGAACGTCTTCATGATTGTTATCTGCATTGAGCTAAGAATCCCTCTCTTCTTGGTAGGGAAACCCGGGAGTTCTAAATCGCTGTCTAAAACCTTGGTGGCAGACGCCATGCAGGGTCAAGCCGCACACTCTGACCTCTACAAAAGGCTGAAACAGATTCACCTGGTGTCCTTCCAGTGCAGCCCTCACTCCACACCGGCGGGCATCATCAACACGTTCAAGCAATGTGCTCGTTTCCAGGAGGGAAAGAACCTGAAGGAGTACATATCTGTGGTGGTGCTGGATGAAATTGGATTGGCTGAGGACTCTCCCAAAATGCCCCTGAAAACCCTCCATCCTCTGCTGGAAGAAGGATGCATTGATGATGAGCCATTGCCACACAAGAAGGTTGGATTCATTGCCATTTCCAACTGGGCTTTGGACCCCGCGAAGATGAACAGAGGGATCTTTGTTTCACGCGGTGACCCTGACGAGAAGGAGCTGATTGAGAGTGCAAAAGGCATATGCTCGTCTGACACAATGATTTTGGAGAAAGTCAGAGACTTCTTTCAACCCTTTGCCAGGGCCTTCCTGAGCATCAGTCCAGAAAAAGGCAAAGGTTTCTTTGGTTTGCGTGACTACTACAGCTTAATCAAGATGCTTTTCGCAATTACCAAGGCCTCAGAGCAGATCCCTAGTGCAGAGAAGATTGTGGAGGCGGTACTGAGGAACTTCAGTGGAAGAGATGATGTGGACGCGGTCACAGTCTTCACCGAAACACTGAAGATCAATCCAAATCTGGAGAGGATCAGTGCCATTGAGCTTGTGAGACAAAACATCTCAGCTCAGGAGGAAGAGTGCCGCTATTTGCTGCTACTGACCAAAAACTACGCAGCTTTACAGATCCTCCAGCAGACTTTCTTCTCAGAGAGCTGCCAGCCTGAGATTATCTTTGGGTCCAGCTTCCCCAAGGACCAAGAGTACACCCAGATCTGCCGCAACATCAACCGAATCAAGATCTGCATGGAAACCGGTCGAACCGTCGTGCTCTTGAACTTGCAGAACCTATACGAAAGTCTCTACGATGCTCTCAACCAATACTACGTTTGCTTAGGAGGCCAAAAGTACGTTGACCTGGGACTGGGGACCCATCGTGTCAAATGCAGAGTGCACAAAGACTTCAGGCTCATTGTCATTGAGGATAAAGAGGTGGTCTATAACCAGTTTCCAATCCCTCTTATCAACAGGCTTGAGAAACATTACCTGGATATCCATACTGTCCTTAGTAAAGAACAAAGGGAAATAGTTGGGGACTTGGAGAGATGGGTTGGACAGTTTGTAGATCTTCGACAAAGCTCACCTGCACCGCAGGCCTTCAACTACCAACCTCCTGATGTTTTCATTGGCTTCCATGCGGACACGTGTGCCTCGGTGGTTCGTCAAGTGACCGAGAAACAGAGGGGAGACATGGACATCCCAGACCGACAAAGAAGAGTACTAGATGAGGCCAAACTCATCCTGGTGAACTGTGCAACTCCGGACTCTGTGGCTCGGCTGGACTGCACAGGGCTCTCTAAAGTGGAGATCGACCATCTGACCAGGTTCTACTATGAAGAGAGGAAGCACAGCTCTTTGGCTGACTTTGTCTGTCACACACAACAGGTTGAGCAGAGCCCTTCCTGCTTCATAGAGGTAATTTAGTCGTAGTTGAATTTGAACGGTACATTTTTACGTCTTATTTCTCCACCACCCCTTAATTTTTTTAATCTTTACTTCCTCAGGTGACAACATTTTCCAGACTGTTGACAGAATCGGATATTGGACCGCTGAAGGAGGTGGTGCACAATGTAGAGCTCCTGTCACTACAGCAGTTTGACACAGAGCTCTCTTTCCGCAAGAAGATCAGGTTGACTTATTTTAAATGTTTTAGATCTGTAAATCATATATTTAGTCGTGTTGTTTTTTTTTCTCCAGTTAACGTAGTTGTTTTCCTCCTAGGGAATTTCTGACACCTGGAGTTGCATCTAGCAACAAACTACTCATTATTCAGTCAGATTTGTATGAAGCATCACACAATGCAAGTGTCATTGCATCAGCAAAGTAAAGTCAATATAGTTTCATATATATATATATATCTGAAAATAAATTAAATCTAGGGTCTAATCTAATTTCATAAATATCTGTAAACAAAATGAAGATACTATCTGAGAAAATGTTTCATTGTTTTCAGGTACTCTGCCATAAATGAAATCAACAAATCAAAACATGAGGAGATTGAAGGCAAGGTGTTTGTCTACTTCATTACCAAACTGTTCAGATTGGACAGTGGTACTTCCTTTGTTGGATTTCATGGAGGTGAGATGATCTTATCAAATACATTTTTAATGCCTGTTGTGATAAAAAAAAAATTTTTTTTTTAACATAATAATAAATGCCATTTAGCAGACGCTTTTATCTAAAGCGACTTACATGTGTGCATACATTCTACGTATGGGTGGTCCCGGGAATCGAACCCACTACCCTGGCGTTACAAGCGCCATGCTCTACCAACTGAGCTTTTTTTTTTTTTTTATTTATTTCACCTTTATTTAACCAGGTAGGCTAGTTGAGAACAAGTTCTCATTTGCAACTGCGACCTGGCCAAGATAAAGCATAGCAGTGTGAACAGACAACACAGAGTTACACATGGAGTAAACAATTAGCAAGTCAATAACACAGTAGAAAAAATGGGCAGTCTATATACAATGTGTGCAAAAGGCATGAGGAGGTAGGCGAATAATACAATTTTGCAGATTAACACTGGAGTGATAAATGATCAGATGGGCATGTACAGGTAGAGATATTGGTGTGCAAAAGAGCAGAAAAGTAGATAAATAAAAACAGTATAAAAACAGTATGGGAATGAGGTAGGTGAAAAAGGGTGAGCTATTTACCTATAGACTATGTACAGCTGCAGCGATCGGTTAGCTGCTCGGATAGCTGATGTTTGAAGTTGGAGAGGGAGATAAAAGTCTCCAACTTCAGCGATTTTTGCAATTCGTTCCAGTCACAGGCAGCAGAGTACTGGAACGAAAGGCGGCCAAATGAGGTGTTGGCTTTAGGGATGATCAGTGAGATACACCTGCTGGAGCGCGTGCTACGGATGGGTGTTGCCATCGTGACCAGTGAACTGAGATAAGGCGGAGCTTTACCTAGCATGGACTTGTAGATGACCTGGAGCCAGTGGGTCTGGCGACGAATATGTAGTGAGGGCCAGCCGACTAGAGCATACAAGTCGCAGTGGTGGGTGGTATAAGGTGCTTTAGTGACAAAACGGATGGCACTGTGGTAGACTGCATCCAGTTTGCTGAGTAGAGTGTTGGAAGCCATTTTGTAGATGACATCGCCGAAGTCGAGGATCGGTAGGATAGTCAGTTTTACTAGGGTAAGCTTGGCAGCGTGAGTGAAGGAGGCTTTGTTGCGGAATAGAAAGCCGACTCTGGATTTGATTTTTGATTGGAGATGTTTGATGTGAGTCTGGAAGGAGAGTTTGCAGTCTAGCCAGACACCTAGGTACTTATAGATGTCCACATATTCAAGGTTGGAACCATCCAGGGTGGTGATGCTAGTCGGGCATGCGGGTGCAGGCAGCGATCGGTTGAAAAGCATGCATTTGGTTTTACTCGCGTTTAAGAGCAGTTGGAGGCCACGGAAGGAGTGCTGTATGGCATTGAAGCTCGTTTGGAGGTTGGATAGCACAGTGTCCAATGACGGGCCGAAAGTATATAGAATGGTGTCGTCTGCGTAGAGGTGGATCAGGGAATCGCCCGCAGCAAGAGCAACATCATTGATATATACAGAGAAAAGAGTCGGCCCGAGAATTGAACCCTGTGGCACCCCCATAGAGACTGCCAGAGGACCGGACAGCATGCCCTCTGATTTGACACACTGAACTCTGTCTGCAAAGTAATTGGTGAACCAGGCAAGGCAGTCATCCGAAAAACCGAGGCTGTTGAGTCTGCCGATAAGAATTTGGTGATTGACAGAGTCGAAAGCCTTGGCGAGGTCGATGAAGACGGCTGCACAGTACTGTCTTTTATCGATGGCGGTTATGATATCATTTAGTACCTTGAGTGTGGCTGAGGTGCACCCGTGACCGGCTCGGAAACCAGATTGCACAGCGGAGAAGGTACGGTGGGATTCGAGATGGTCAGTGACCTGTTTGTTGACTTGGCTTTCGAAGACCTTAGATAGGCAGGGCAGGATGGATATAGGTCTATAGCAGTTTGGGTCCAGGGTGTCTCCCCTTTGAAGAGGGGATGACTGCGGCAGCTTTCAATCCTTGGGGATCTCAGACGATATGAAAGAGAGGTTGAACAGGCTGGTAATAGGGGTTGCGACAATGGCGGCAGATAGTTTCAGAAATAGCGGGTCCAGATTGTCAAGCCCAGCTGATTTGTACGGGTCCAGGTTTTGCAGCTCTTTCAGAACATCTGCTATCTGGATCTGGGTAAAGGAGAACCTGGAGAGGCTTGGGTGAGGAACTACGGGGGGCGGAGCTGTTGGCCGAGGTTGGAGTAGCCAGGCGGAAGGCATGGCCAGCCGTTGAGAAGTGCTTATTGAAGTTTTCGATAATCATGGATTTATCGGTGGAGACCGTGTTTCCTAGCCTCAGTGCAGTGGGCAGCTGGGAGGAGGTGCTCTTGTTCTCCATAGACTTCACAGTGTCCCAGAACTTTTTGGAGTTGGAGCTACAGGATGCAAACTTCTGCCTGAAGAAGCTGGCCTTAGCTTTCCTGACTGACTGCGTGTATTGGTTCCTGACTTCCCTGAACAGTTGCATATCACGGGGCTATTCGATGCTATTGCAGTCCGCCACAGGATGTTTTTGTGCTGGTCGAGGGCAGTCAGGTCTGGAGTGAACCAAGGGCTGTATCTGTTCTTGGTTCTGCATTTTTTGAACGGAGCATGCTTATCCAAAATGGTGAGGAAGTTACTTTTAAAGAATGACCAGGCATCCTCAACTGACGGGATGAGGTCAATGTCCTTCCAGGATACACGGGCCAGGTCGATTAGAAAGGCCTGCTCACAGAAGTGTTTTAGGAAGCGTTTGACAGTGATGAGGGGTGGTCGTTTGACTGCGGCTCCGTGGCGGATACAGGCGATGAGGCAGTGATCGCTGAGATCCTGGTTGAAGACAGCGGAGGTATATTTGGAGGGCCAGTTGGTCAGGATGACGTCTATGAGGGTGCCCTTGTTTACAGAGTTAGGGTTGTACCTGGTGGGTTCCTTGATGATTTGCGTGAGATTGAGGGCATCTAGCTTAGATTGTAGGACTGCCGGGGTGTTAAGCATATCCCAGTTTAGGTCACCTAACAGAACAAACTCTGAAGCTAGATGGGGGCGATCAATTCACAAATGGTGTCCAGGGCGCAGCTGGGAGCTGACGGGGGTCGGTAGCAGGCGGCAACAGTGATAGACTTGTTTCTGGAGAGAGTAATTTTCAAAATTAGTAGTTCAAACTGTTTGGGTATGGACCTGGAAAGTATGACATTACTTTGCAGGCTATCTCTGCAGTAGACTGCGACTCCGCCCCCTTTGGCAGTTCTATCTTGACGGAAGATGTTATAGTTGGGTATGGAAATCTCTGAATTTTGGTGGCCTTCCTGAGCCAGGATTCAGACACGGCAAGGACATCAGGGTTAGCAGAGTGTGCTAAAGCAGTGAGTAAAACAAACTTAGGGAGGAGGCTTCTGATGTTGACATGCATAAAACCAAGACTTTTCGATCACAGAAGTCAACAAATGAGGGTACCTGGGGGCATGCAGGGCCTGGGTTTACCTCCACATCACCCGCGGAACAGAGAAGGAGTAGTATGAGGGTGCGGCTAAAGGCTATCAAAACTGGTCGCCTAGAGCGTTGGGGGCAGAGGATAAGAGGAGCAGGTTTCTGGGCATGGTAGAATATATTCAGGGCATAATGCGCAGACAGGGGTATGGTGGGGTGCGGGTACAGCGGAGGTAAGCCCAGGCACTGGGTGATGATGAGAGAGGTTGTATCTCTGGACATGCTGGTTGTAATGAGCTACAGAAGGACCACATGGAATCAGAAAATGTCAATTAAAAGCTATTGGTCATTTTCTGCCAATAGGCCCCTGGAGATCTGTTCACATTGATGACCTCAGAAGATCCAAAGATATTGTTTCAGATATCAGAGTCTTGCGGAACCTTGCCATCTGTCAACTGTTTGAGGAAAGGCGGGATCAGCCTCAAGGTATATAAAAACCAATTTAAAAAGCTGTGTTGTGATTATGTAAATGTCCGGCTATGAAAATCCTTCTGACACTTGAGTGCGGTCACACAATAATGAGATTAATATAATTAGTTTGTCTAAAAACATTTACATGCTTTTCAAGAAGAACGATTTCTTTTAATAATCCTGTTGACATGGACACATCAGGCTACCCCGATGTCACTCTGATAAATGCAGAAAATCTACAATCAAAATAAACGTTCTACCTCAGCGACCATGTTATTTTTTTGGGAAGTATATTTTATTCTGAGTTCGGACATTTTAACGTTTGTATATGAAAACTACTTCTAAAGACATACATTTAGTTGTTCCGAGAACACACCGCTCGTGCTATAGAGGCAGGCTCTCGGCTGGTGCTAGCACATGCGCAGATCAAATGCACCGCCTGAATGCAGATTTAAGGTGTTAGTATGTCCTAATAGTTCTAAAAGATTGCTCAGAAAACCAGGGCTTTTAATCAGCGTATGCTTACTTCGATTTTGACCGATTTTAAGATAAGCAGAGTCAAGGTTGTTCACATGACTATTGCATAATCTACCTATTGCCATAAACAGTTTAATATCGAATGATTGGTGTGCATGTAAACGTACTCAATTGACTCCTGAGGTGATGACCTGTTGCACCCTCTATACCAGGGTCAGATAATAACCCTATTATAATAATAATAACCCTATTATAATAATAATAACCATATTATGCTGGTCATCGCTGATCGTCTTGAATGTGTTGAATAACGATAAGGCCTTAATGGCCACACGTGCACTTTTAACATTTATTTTCTACCCAATTTTCGTGACATCCAATTGGTAGTTTACAGTCTTGTCCCATCGCTGCAACTCCCATATGGACTCGGGAGAGGCGAAGGTCGAGAGCCGTGCGTCCTTCCGAAACACAATGCAGCCAACTGCTTCTTGACACAATGCCCGGAAACCAGCCACACCAATGTGTCGGAGGAAACACCGTACAGCTGGTCGACCGTGTCAGCGTGCACTGCGCCCGGCCCGCCACAGGAGTCGCTAGTGCACGTTGGGATAAGAACATCCCTGCTGGCCAAACCCTCCCCTAACCCGGACGTCGCTGGGCCAAACCCTCCCCTAACCCGGACGTCGCTGGGCCAAACCCTCCCCTAACCCGGACGTCGCTAGGCCAAACCCTCCTCTAACCCGGACGTCGCTGGGACAAACCCTCCTCTAACCCGGACGTCGCTGGGCCAAACCCTCCCCTAACCCGGACGTCGCTGGGCCTAACCCGGACGTCGCTGGGCCAAACCCTCCCCTAACCCGGACGTCGCTGGGCCAAACCCTCCCTAACCCGGACGTCGCTGGGCCAAACCCTCCCCTAACCCGGACGTCGCTGGGCCAAACCCTCCCCTAACCCGGACGTCGCTGGGCCAAACCCTCCCCTAACCCGGACGTCGCTGGGCCAAACCCTCCCCTAACCCGGACGTCGCTGGGCCAAACCCTCCCCTAACCCGGAGATCGCTGGGCCAAACCCTCCCCTAACCCGGACTTCGCTGGGCCAAACCCTCCCCTAACCCGGACTTCGCTGGGCCAAACCCTCCCCTAACCCGGACGTCGCTGGGCCAAACCCTCCCCTAACCCGGACGTCGCTGGGCCAATTGTGTGCCGCCCCAAGGGTCTCCCGGCTGCGACAGAGCCTGGACCCAAACCAGGGTCTCTAGCTATAGACCACCACTCCACTCGGGAGGCCCAAGGCCACATGTACTCTTAAATCTCCACTCAGCACAGCGCCCCCCGGAGGAGCCTGGTTCCTCTCTAGGTTTCTTTCTTAGGTTCCTTCCTTCTAGAGAGTTTTTCCTAGCCACTGTGCCTCTGCATCTGCATTGCTTGCTGTTTAGGGTTTTAGGCTGGGTTTCTGTACAGCACTTTGTGCTTTACAACTGTTGATGTGAAAACTGTCTTCATAAAATAATGTGATTGATGTAAATGCAGAGCAAAGTAGACAAAGTATAATTTCATGATCTCATCCCATGTCAGGAAGTACTAACTGAGATCTGTATAACACTTCCCCTGAAAGAAAGTTTGTTTACTTACAATTACAAAAACGTTCTTACATTTTGGGCAGGTTTGGATGACATGTACACTGGGACAGATAAACATGACATGGAATTTGAAGGCCAAACGGTGAGTAATATCCAAACTCATCTGCAATTTGATAGACTGATCACACACATAAATATATATATATAAATATATATAAATATAAATATATATATAAATATATATATATAAATATATATATATATAAATATATATATATATATAAATATATATATAAATATATATATATATATATAAATATATATATAAATATATATAAATATATATATATATTTATATATTTATATTTATATATATATATTTATATATATTTATATATATTTATATATATATATATTTATTTATTTATTTATATTTATTTATTTTTTGGAGAACTTTCATTTTCCTTGGGTTCTCTCTACCTTCCGCAGGCCTGGAAGGATGTCCTGGACACCACACTGTTGCTGCGTAGCTGTGTGCAGAGCGCAGTGGGCATGCTCAGAGATCAGATGGAGGGTGGGTTCCGCAACACCAGGAGAGTGGAGATCCTACTGACTCTCCTGACCGACAACGAAGAAAAACAAGGTAGTAGAGCAACAAGTTATTCCGTTGTTGGTTGTTTTTTGTTGTAGTAATGCTATCCGTTGACATTAATCCGACTGTTTCTAATTCACGTTTAAGGAACAGCTGGATTTCTGAGAATTGTTAAGAGACGGCTCCACTCTTTACTGGAAACCCGGGAAAAAAACACTAACTTAACAAAAAACTGGGTCATTAGTGAGGCTTCCAACATTGATGCCTTGCATGAGGGAGGTACATTTAGGTGAGTGAGCACTAATCACCAATGAATTGAGAGACACAAACCCCATCCATATGCTTGTGAAAGATGTTGAAATATTTACTGGGTGGGAAAAATAATTTTCTAGACTTGAATAACACAATGTTAGCTGTTTACTCGGTGCCTTACTACGCTAGTTTTGTGCTTTAACAGACAAACCCTATGGAAACGACTGCAGGCGGTGGTCATTCCACTTTTGGCACAACTGGTCTCTGTCATTGACCGTGACGGTAATCTCGACCTCCTGCTGGACGCCAACTCTGAAGAGCCAATAAAAAGATTGTGGTTAGACATCTTTGGGGACGATAAACTACTTGATGTTCCCTTTCCCTATTCTAGTGTGGACAACGAGTAAGTGGCCTCAGTGACAAGGAGCCTTGTTTTCTCTATGGTCTTATTCATTGTGAAAATGTAACATTTTAATTGGACGACGTTTTAATCACGTACAGGTGTATGTTCTTCGTCTCGGCACCCAGAACCAAATCTTGTGAGAGTAACTGCCTCTGCTCTTTATTTCGCTTATCCTAGATCTTCTTTGCAGTATATTGGCTTTTGATATTAATTTACTCTACCATGGCTGGTCTATAACCTAAATTAAAGGACAAGTTAACTTTCTTTTTCTTTTTTTTTTACCAGGTGTCACTTAGTTTTGAGAAAGGTACCCCACCAGCAATAGACTTCCTCGGGTTTATTTTGCCGTTTCGGGGGCCATGGATAAAACATAAACAAAGGCTCCAAAAACACAGAAATACGTACTTTTTTTAGAAACATCAAAGCTCTCAGTATAGTGACGCGGGTCTTTTAAACGTTGTACACATTAAATTGTGTCATTCCGAACTTTATCCGCCAACGTTATATTCCATTTTTGTTTTCCGTGTTTGAGCCATACACACACATGCCTTCTCGTTCCCATTGTGGTGATGGTAATATGGAAAATGTGGAATTGGAATTTGGTTTAAATTTAAATGGAATGGGAATCCCAACTCTCTGGAATGCATTAGCCTGGGTTCTATTCCTGCTATGTCCAAAACAGAATCAGTCAGAAATATTTAAGCGATTCCAAGAGTTGATTCCTGGATTTGGAAATCGATTCCAAGAGTTGATTCCTGGATTTGGAAAATCGATTCCAAGAGTTGATTCCATAGCAAAAGCGGTACAAAACAATGTTCACACAAGTATAATAATATGTATTTGCTATTTATAGGAATGGAAAATATACATTTTCTACCTGAACCCATGTGCCATTATCAAAATTGCACACAACCAACAAAAAATAATTACACTCACAAAACCTGAAATTTGATGGAAAGTACCATTTTTAAAGCGGCAGGAATCGATTCTTGAAAAATAATTGATTCCTCGTGAAGGAATCTATTCTGATTCCCAACTACTGTTAGGAATTGGGAATCAACCATTTTTTTGGGGCGGGGGAATGACTCCCCTGCCTTATATATATTTTTTAAATGTAATTCCATTGTAAATCAACCTATCCTTGTCCCAGTGCTACGTCCAAGACCTTCCTGGTCCAGAATAACATCCCAATAGACAAGAATATCAGCTGCATCATGCCCTTCAGCTGGAGGATCAAGGACTACCTGAATGAGCTGTGGATTTATGCTCTGCAACATGAAGGTAGTAGCTTCTCAGAACACATCTCTGGCAGGGTGTCATCATAGTGTAACCTATATGCATTGCACTGTTACAATTACAGTTTCCCTATTGTTTCACAGGCCAAAGTCAGAGGCAGTTGGAGGAGTTTTTTGGGAAGACTCCTCTGGGCCGCTACGTTGCGATGGCGGACAATGAGATGCAGACAGAGCTTTTCCACAGATACCTGCAGGATTTCATTACCATGACCATGAATGTGACTTGTGCAGAGGACCTACAGGTTAGATTTCTCTTTGCACATTCGGCCATGATTCAGTGTTTCCCCTATGAGATTTTTCAGCAGCGGTGGCAAGGTTGGCATAGAGGGGGGGTTGGGGGGTTGGGACATTTTGGGGTGGCAGGGTAGCCTAGTGGTTAGGGCATTGGACTAGTAACCGAAAGGTTGCAAGTTCAAACCCCTGAGCTGACAAGGTACAAATCTGTTGTTCTGCCCCTGAACAGGCAGTTAACCCACTGTTCCTAGGCCGTCATTGAAAATAAGAATTTGTTCTTAACTGACTTGCCTAGATAAACAAAGGTAACATTTAAATAAAAATAAATAACAAAATTGACAGTTTCTGCAATTCTCCCAATTTTGTCATGGCTTGTGCCGTGTTCTTATGCTATTTAAGTTACTCAAAAAATTATAACAAAATGAATGGGGGCCCCATGCATCTACTCATTCAATGGTTTTTCTTTATTTTTTCTATTTTCTACATTGTAGAATAATAGTGAAGACATTAAAACTATGAAATAACACATATGGAGTCATGTAGTAACCAAAAAAGTGGTAAACAAATCAAAATATGTTTTATATATGAGATTCTTCAACGTAGCCACCCTTTGCCTTGATGACAGCTTTGCACACGCTTGCTGTCTCAACCAGATTCACCTGGAATGCTTTTCCAACATTCTTGAAGGAGTTCCCACATATGCTGAGCACTTGTTGGCTGCTTGTCCTTCACTCTGCAGTCCATCTCATCCCAAACCATCTCAATTGGGTTGAGGTCCGGTGATTGTGGAGGCCAGGTCATCTGATGCAGCACTCCATCACTCTCCTTGGTCAAATATCCCTTAAACAGCCTGGAGGTGTGTTGGGTCATTATCCTGTTGAAAAACAAATAATAGTCCCACTAAGCCCAAACCAGATGGGAGGCTGTATCTCTGTGGAATGCTGTGGTAGCCATGCTGGTTAAGTGTGCCTTGAATTCTAAATAAATCATAGACAGTGTCACCAGAAAAACACCATCACACCTCCTCCTCCATGCTTCACAGTGTGAACCACACATGCAGAGATCATCCATTCACCTACTATGCGTCTCACAAAGACACAGCGGTTGGAACCAAAAACCTCAAATTTGTTCTCGTCTAATGTCCATTGCTCGTGTTTCATGGCCCGAGCAAGCCTCTTATTGTTATTGGTGTCTTTTGGTAGTAGTTTCTTTGCAGAAATGCGACCATGAAGGCCTGATTCACGCAGTCTCTTCTGAACAGTTGCTGTTGAGATGTGTCTGTTACTTGAACTCTGTGAAGCATTTATTTGTGCTGCAATCTGAGGCTGGTAACTCTAATGAACTTATCCTCTGCAGCAGAGGTAACTCTGGGTCTTCCTTTCCTGTGCCGGTCCTGATGAGAGCCAGTTTCATTATAGTGCTTGATGGTTTTTGCGACTGCGCTTGAAGTTCTTTACCTTCATGTCTTACAGTAATGATGGACTGTCATTTCTCTTTGCTCATTTGCGCTGTTCTTGCCATAATATGGACTTCTTCTGTATACCACCCCTAGTTTGTCAAAACAACTGATTGGCTCAAACACATTTAGAAATTCCACAAATGAACTTTTAACAAGGCCCACCTGTTAATTAAATTGCATTCCAGGTGACAACGTCATGAAGCAGGTTGAGAGAACGCCAAGAGTGTGCAAATCTGTCATCAAGGCAAAGGGTGGCTACGTTGAGTAATCTCAAATATAAAATATATTTTGATTTGTTTACCACTTTTTTTGGTTACTACATGACTCCATATGTGTTATTTCATAGTTTTTTATGTCTTCACTATTATTCTACAATGTAGAAAATTGTAAAAAAAAAAAAATTAAAAAAGAGTGGAGGCCATGATTTAGCAGCTAAATTAATATCGGGAAAATACTGATTCTTTTTCCAAAGTTCATTCCAGGTTGTCAAGAGGGATGTGTAATATATTGAGGTTTGTGTGTGTGTGTGTGTGTGTGTGCGCAACAATCTAGCTCCTTTGTGGCGCCTTGACCTGTTGTGTGAACGAGCTGCGACTAGGTCATGATGCTATGTGTACGGAGGTGGCCTCTCTGCCCTGGGTCCATGATGCCTACAACCAGTTTAAGAACCGCCTACAGAACTTGTCCAGAATGATCAGCATCCCCCGAGTGGGTCAGGGCCTCCTGGCGAACACACACATCAGAGAAGGGATGGAGCTGGTGAGTATATACTAGGGTACGACATTCTCATGTAAAAAGAAAAAAAGGCCCAATTGATATCAATACAAGTACTGTAAAAGTAAGAAGGGGGAAAAAGCCTGTTTCGTTGCCTAGCCAACTCTTATTGTTAACGGTCACTGTTTGCATAAAGGACGTCAATAGTTGCTCAAATAATGTACATGATGCTGTGAGTTTATACAAGTATATCTAAAGGCTGTTTTCAGCATTATCCTCTTTCCCTCACTATCTAAAGGGTTTTTGCAGCATTATTCTCTATCCCTCTCTATCTACAGGGTGTTTTTTGTAGCATTATCCTCTATCCCTCACTACATCTAAATGATGTTTTCAGCATTATCATCTATCCCTCACTATCTAATGGGAGTTTCAGCATTATCCTCTATCCTTCATTATATCTAAAGGGGTATTTTCAGCATTATCCTCTATCCCTCGCTATATCTAAGGGGAGTTTTCAGCATTATCCTCTATCCCTCACTATATCTAAAGGGATTTTTTTTTAGCATTATCCTCTATCCCTCACTATATTTAAATGGTGTTTTCAGCATTGTCCTCTATCCCTCACTATGTTTAAAGGACGTTTCCAGCATTATCCTCTATCCCTCGATATATTTAAAGGGTGTTTTCAGCATTATCCTCTATCCCTCACTATATTTAAAGGACGTTTTCCAGCATTATCCTCTATCCCTCACTATATTTAAAGGGTGTTTTCAGCATTATCCTCTATCCCTCACTATATTTAAAGGGTGTTTTCAGCATTGTCCTCTATCCCTCACTATATTTAAAGGGCGTTTTCAGCATTATCCTCTATCCCTCACTGCTCGCCAGGTCCTGGACGTGTATGCGGCCTTGGCCTGTGTGGAACACCTGGAGCCTCAGGCTCTGGACACAGATGCCCAGCGGCTACACTGGCTCAGGCAGGTCAAGAGACTCCAGGTGCCCATAGAGCTGGTCTGCTCTGAGGAGAGTCGTAGACACTATGGGGAGAGAAGCAAGGCCATGGTCTTCAGAGTCCAGTGAGTTCGACGGGATTGGAGTATAATTAATAATTGTCCGTCCGAAGATGTAAATTCAGCCGTCCTTAGGCATCGCCTTACATACATGACACAAACAACACATCATACCCGTTATTACGCGTTACAAACAGGATGGAGGGCGAAGATGACACGCCAGACCTACTATACATTTACAAATACAATATTTATATTATTTAATATATTTATATTTAATCCCATAGGACATTCTATTGCATATACACGATCGAGCTAAGTAACTGTCAACTACTGTTCGATACATGAATATATAGGTAACTGTCAACTACTGTTCTGTACATGAATATATAGGTAATTAACTAATGTTCTGTACATGAATATATAGGTAATTAACTACTGTTCTGTACATGAATATATAGGTAATTAACTACTGTTCTGTACATGAATATATAGGTAATTAACTACTGTTCTGTACATGAATATATAATTAACTACTGGTAATTAATTAACTACTGTTCTGTACATGAATATATAGGTAATTAACTACTGTTCTGTACATGAATATATAGGTAATTAACTACTGTTCTGTACATGAATATATAGGTAATTAACTACTGTTCTGTACATGAATATATAGGTAATTAACTACTGTTCTGTACATGAATATATAGGTAATTAACTACTGTTCTGTACATGAATATATAGGTAATTAACTACTGTTCTGTACATGAATATATAGGTAATTAACTACTGTTCTGTACATGGAAAAAGTCACATTCCAGTACATGTACATAAGATTCCTTAGTTGCTGCTACAACATGAGTGGTGGTTTTCTGGTCCCTGTAGGAGCAGATGGAATCGTCTCTTCGTCCTGTCTCTGTTTGTGGAGCACTTGTTGCTGGGCGTCGAGAAAGTGGACAAGAGGCTGAAGCCTTTCGTTTTGGCATCCGTACGACGGTTGTGCCACGTGAGATTCATCTTATCCTCTTCTCTGTTTATATTTAATCTAATGTAGAGAAATTGCATTACATTTTATTTTTTTTAACCCTTTTTAATTAATCAAGGTACTGGAGAGGGATGCGGACGTTAAAATGAAACAGGCGTTTGAGGAAGTACTCAATATACTTAAGGCCTGCAGAGAAGAAGCAGTTGAATACAAATGGTGAGAAAACTCATGTTGACGATTAAATCATTAAGGTTACGTTTCAGCTAGTCAAATACTGCTTGATTTACCACTGACGATTCTAAATGTAATTACCATAACGCCAATTATCACTCTTAATAGCCAATGCAAACCACTGTGTGCTAGCGTCAGAGAAGCTTGAAAGATTAATAGACCAATCAGATTACTGCCTGTAAATCCTGTGTGTTCTGTACAAGGTAGATTTAGACAGGAGTCTATGGGAGAGTGGAATGTTCCCAAGTACATCTTAGTTAATCGCGTGTTGAATCAATTCAATTGATTTTCAAAGATTCTCTGTCGCTAGCACGCATTGGGCAACACAGATATATCTTGATAATGGGTGAGTGGCTACTGCTGACACCAGTAAAGGTTTTATTCAGAGTTGAAGCGCCAATTCGAACATTTTAAATGTCACTCTTCACGACGACGTGTACCTTCGGTTTATCCTGAACTGAAATGGACATTTTGGACACAAACCCCACCTCTTTTCATTGTTCTATTGTGCAGGAATGCCAAGCAGTTCAAGAAGAAGTGCAGTGCTTTCTTCATTGACCTGGTCTCTACGGTTTGCTTCAAGGACAACTGTCCGCCCTGTACAGCCATCATCCTCCACCTGTTGTCCTTCCTCACAGTGGAGGCTCAATCTAGTCCTGTCATCACAGGTACCCTCCTTCCGTCTGACGGATTGTCCCAGGCATAAACAAACCCTTAAATTCGATGCGTTTTCGGATCTGAAAGAACGCGATAAGTGTAATACAATATGACAAAAGTTCCACAAATCCCATCAGATCTTCAAACCCAGAAGGTCAAATGGGGCTTTGTTTTTTTTTTGTTTTGGGACAGGCCATTGTGTCCCTTCGGTGTTCGCAAATCTAATGTTTGTGTGTTATTTTGTGTCCCTCTCGGCCAGGACGTCGACAGATTCAGAGGCGCTCTCGCTTTGATCAGTCTGTGGACAACATCCAGTGGTTCGTTGGATCAGTTTGGTTGTTATACATGGAACTGCTTCACCTGCTCTTCCACCTGCTCAACTTACTCATGGTGGAGGCTCAGTCTGCCTTCAATATCACAGGTATCCTCCTGCTGTCTGACAGCTTGTATCAGCATGATGGAGAAATGTGAGTTTTTTTTGTGTATTTTTTACATCCGTTTTCTTTACCAGGACCTTTTCGCAGACCAACCAAGGCAATCTCTCCCTTCTGTGTTGATGTGGACAAGAGTCCAGTGGTTTGGTCAGTCGTGCTGAAACTCCTGCTCAAGTACAGGTGAGTTACAAGTGCTGGTTGTCCGCTTTTTATTTCACGGGGTTAAGTTTATCAAGATACCCCACCAACAAACAAAAAAAGTTAATTGAATGGGGTTTTTCTATGTTTTGTATTGAAGCTTTGATGATGTCAAAGGTCACCTGCAGCAGCATCTGACCGAAGTTGAGAAGAGTGACATCTTGGAGGAATCAAGAAAAACTGAACTTTATTCCTTATACATAAACTGCATGGAGGTATGAACACACTTTCACGTTTTTAAATTTGCAATTAGAAGTCAGCATTTATCTGATTGTGAAGATCGTTATGCACCTTTGATAAAATGTTAGAGCCATTGAATTAGTACAAATGTTCCCAAACAGTGGATTGTGGGAACAACTGTTAAAAAAAATACTATATTAAATAATTCAGGGTAACAATGAAGTTACTTACAATAATTGTTATCAATATAAAATGAGCAAAAAAATAAACCACAATATAATTTCTCAATCAAGCATTTTTCCAGGATGCTTGATACAAATCAGCTAATTATGAATTGCGTTCTGCAATTAGGAAAGTTAATAAAACAAACTACATAAAACATCTGGAGGAGTAATTCAATGTTAAAGGTGTCATTTTCAGGTCATCTACATTGTTTAAATAGGGTAATAAATAAATAATACCATATTTATTTTATAAAGCGCTTTTCATTACTTTCAGAATCTCAAAGTCACTTTAGAAACAAAACTGATTTAGATATGTGGCAGTTCTTGGTCAATGGTAACACATTCAGATAATGCATATAAACAATATGGCTATTTTAATTTAGTCATATTGGTGAAGTTCAACAGGGCAACAGGGGTTGTAGAGGGTGCAACAGGGGTTGTAGAGGGGTTGTAGAGGGTGCAACAGGGGTTGTAGAGGGGTTGTAGAGGGTGCAACAGTGGTTGTAGAGGGTGCAACAGGGGTTGTAGAGGGGTTGTAGAGGGTGCAACAGGGGTTGTAGAGGGGTTGTAGAGGGTGCAACAGGGGTTGTAGAGGGGTTGTAGAGGTTGCAACAGTGGTTGTAGAGGGGTTGTAGAGGGTGCAACAGGAGTTGTAGAGGGTGCAACAGGGGTTGTAGAGGGTGCAACAGGAGTTGTAGAGGGTGCAACAGGGGTTGTAGAGGGTGCAACAGGGGTTGTAGAGGGGTTGTAGAGGGTGCAACAGGGGTTGTAGAGGGGTTGTAGAGGGTGCAACAGTGGTTGTAGAGGGGTTGTAGAGGGTGCAACAGGGGTTGTAGAGGGGTTGTAGAGGGTGCTACAGTGGTTGTAGAGGGGTTGTAGAGGGTGCAACAGTGGTTGTAGAGGGTGCAACAGGAGTTGTAGAGGGTGCAACAGGGGTTGTAGAGGGTGCAACAGGGGTTGTAGAGGGTGCAACAGGGGTTGTAGAGGGTGCAACAGGGGTTGTAGAGGGTGCAACAGTGGTTGTAGAGGGGTCAACAGGGGTTGTAGAGGGGTTGTAGAGGGTGCAGCAGTGGTTGTAGAGGGTGCAGCAGGGGTTGTAGAGGGTGCAACAGGGGTTGTAGAGGGTGCAGCAGTGGTTGTAGAGGGGTTGTAGAGGGTGCAACAGGGGTTGTAGAGGGTGCAACAGGGGTTGTAGAGGGTGCAACAGGGGTTGTAGAGGGTGCAACAGGGGTTGTAGAGGGTGCAACAGGGGTTGTAGAGGGTGCAACAGGGGTTGTAGAGGGTGCAACAGTGGTTGTAGAGGGGTCAACAGGGGTTGTAGAGGGGTTGTAGAGGGTGCAACAGGGGTTGTAGAGGGTGCAACAGGGGTTGTAGAGGGTGCAGCAGTGGTTGTAGAGAGTGCAACAGGGGTTGTAGAGAGTGCAACAGGGGTTGTAGAGGGTGTAACAGGGGTTGTAGATGGTGCAACAGGGGTTGTAGAGGGTGCAACAGGGGTTGTAGAGGGGTTGTAGAGGGTGCAACAGGGGTTGTAGAGGGTGCAACAGTGGTTGTAGAGGGTGCAGCAGTGGTTGTAGAGGGTGCAACAGGGGTTGTAGAGGGTGCAACAGGGGTTGTAGAGGGTGCAACAGGGGTTGTAGAGGGTGCAACAGGGGTTGTTGAGGGTGCAACAGGGGTTGTAGAGGGTGCAACAGGGGTTGTAGAGGGTGCAACAGGGGTTGTAGAGGGTGCAACAGGGGTTGTTGAGGGTGCAGCAGTGGTTGTAGAGGGGTTGTAGAGGGTGCAACAGGGGTTGTAGAGGGTGCAACAGGGGGGTTGTAGAGGGTGCAACAGGGGTTGTAGAGGGGTTGTAGAGGGTGCAACAGGGGTTGTAGAGGGGTTGTAGAGGGTGCAACAGGGGTTGTAGAGGGTGCAACAGGGGTTGTAGAGGGTGCAACAGGGGTTGTAGAGGGTGCAGCAGTGGTTGTAGAGGGTGCAACAGGGGTTGTAGAGAGTGCAACAGGGGTTGTAGAGGGTGTAACAGGGGTTGTAGAGGGTGCAACAGGGGTTGTAGAGGGTGCAACAGGGGTTGTAGAGGGTGCAACAGGGGTTGTAGAGGGTGCAACAGGGGTTGTAGAGGGTGCAACGGGGGTTGTAGACGGTGCAACGGGGGTTGTAGACGGTGCAACAGGGGTTGTAGAGGGGTTGTAGAGGGTGCAACAGGGGTTGTAGAGGGTGCAGCAGTGGTTGTAGAGGGTGCAGCAGTGGTTGTAGAGGGTGCAGCAGTGGTTGTAGAGGGTGCAACAGGGGTTGTAGAGGGTGCAACAGGGGTTGTAGAGGGTGCAGCAGTGGTTGTAGAGGGGTTGTAGAGGGTGCAACAGGGGTTGTAGAGGGTGCAACAGGGGTTGTAGAGGGGTTGTAGAGGGTGCAACAGGGGTTGTAGAGGGTGCAACAGGGGTTGTAGAGGGGTTGTAGAGGGTGCAACAGGGGTTGTAGAGGGTGCAGCAGGGGTTGTAGAGGGTGCAACAGGGGTTGTAGAGAGTGCAACAGGGGTTGTAGAGAGTGTAACAGGGGTTGTAGAGGGTGCAACAGGGGTTGTAGACGGTGCAACAGGGGTTGTAGACGGTGCAACAGGGGTTGTAGAGGGTGCAACAGGGGTTGTAGAGGGTGCAACAGGGGTTGTAGAGGGTTCAACAGGGGTTGTAGAGGGTGCAACAGGGGTTGTAGAGAGTGCAACAGGGGTTGTAGAGGGTGCAACAGGGGTTGTAGAGGGTGCAACAGGGGTTGTAGAGGGTGCAACAGGGGTTGTAGAGGGTGCAACAGGGGTTGTAGAGGGTGCAACAGGGGTTGTAGAGGGTTCAACAGGGGTTGTAGAGGGTTCAACAGGGGTTGTCGAGGGTGCAACAGGGGTTGTAGAGGGTTCAACAGGGGTTGTAGAGGGTGCAACAGGAGCAGCAGTGTGACCAGGTGGACAGCAAGGAGTCATCATGTCAGGTAGTCCTGAGGCATGGTCCTAGGGCTCAGGTCCTCCTCCTCCTCCGAGAGAGAGAATTAGAGGGAGTATACTTACATTCACACAGTACACAGGAGAAATACTCCAGATATAACAGACTGACCCTAGCCCCCCAACAGCATAATTACTGGAGGCTGAGACAGGGTTGATTCTCTCGTTAACACAGGTGTGAGTGTTGACAAGGCTGGAGATCACTCTGTCATGCTGATTGAGTTTAAATAACAGACTGGAAGCTTCAAAGGGAGGGTGGTGCATGGAATCATTGTTCTTCCTCTGTCAACCATGGTTGCCTGCAAGGAAACACGTGCCGTCATCATTGCTTTGCACAAAAAGGGCTTCACAGGCAATGATATTTCAGCCAGTAAGATTGCACCTAAATGAACCATTTATCGGATCATCAAGAACTTCAAGGAGAGCAGTTCAATTGTTGTGAAGAAGGCTTCAGGGCGCCCAAGAAAGTCCAGCAAGCGCCAGGACCGTCTCCTAAAGTTGATTCCGCTGCGGGATCGGGGCACCACCAGTACAGAACTTGCTCAGGAATGGCAGCAGGCAGGTGTGAGTGCATCTGCACGCAGTGAGGCGAAGACTTTTGGAGAATGGCCTGGTGTCAAGAAGGGCAGCAAAGTAGCCACTTCTCTCCAGAAAAAACATCAGGAACAGACTGATATTCTGTAAAAGGTCCAGGGATTGGACTGCTGAGGACTGGGGTAAAGTCATTTTCTCTGATGAATCCCCTTTCCGATTGTTTGGGGCATCCGGAAAAAAGCTTGTCCGGAGAAGACAAGGCGCTACCATCAGTCCTGTGTCATGCCAACAGTAAAGCATCCTGAGACCATTCATGTGTGGGGTTGCTTCTCAGCCAAGGGACTGGGCTCACTCACAATTTTGCCTAAGAACACAGCCATGAATAAAGAATGGTACCAACACATCCTCCGAGAGCATTGCAGAGGTCTTGAACAAGAAGGGTCAACACTGCAAATATTGACTCTTTGCATCAACTTCATGTAATTGTCAATAAAAGCCTTTGACACTTACTAAGCATCTCTCTGTCTCTCTCTCGCTCTCTCTCACGCTCTCTGTCTCTCACTCTCACGCACACTCTCACGCACACTCTCACGCGCTCTCTCACACGCGCGCTCTCGCGCTCTCTCTCTCTTCTCCCCCCAGGTGTGGCAGTGTGAGCTCAATGGAGAAGAAATGGACAGAGCCTTTCGCACATGAACATTTTTTATTCTCGTGCCTAAAGTTGAAGCTCATCAAATAGCAATATTCTTAAAATATGTTCCAGGTCTTTGCATCTCACCAAACAACAAATATATGCTAGGAATTGCAGTGCTATAAAATTACTCATGGTGAATTCAACTTTAAAAAACCTGTTCATTTCTAACTGATAATGAAGTTCACGTGCCGTGTTAAATACTGCATCGAGAATTTTTACTTCCGATACAATACACAGACAAGAACACCTTTTTGTATTTAAGGCAAGTAGGCAACATTAGCCCAGTTCAAACCGTAATATTTAATGGGTTATTAGGTAAACCGTCCTGTGTGTCTCAGTTGGTAGAGCCCTTACAGCACCAGGGTCGTGGTTCTGATTCCTGTTGGGGCATTAATAGAAAATGAATAGAAATTAATACACGAATGACCGGAAGTCCTTTTGGATAAAAGTGTCTGTTAAATTGCGTGTATTAACTGAAAATACCATGCCCGTCATTGCTCAGGTGTTTTATTTTAGCTCATCGAGCGTCTTTTTATAGCGCAAGGAATAACGTCACCCATCGTGGCATAATCTGACTTATTTTACTTGATATCCCCGTTGTTCCTCCAGGACTCCTTGCATGAGAAGATGCAGTGTCGCACAACGGTGTCGCAGCAGGAGTGTCTACAGAATGAGAGCGCCTTCCTGAGTGACTTCCTGCGCTCAGGCGCTGCGTCTAGACAGATGGCCACTATAGAGTGCCTCCAGCAGGTGGCCAGGTTACGCATGTGTCTGGATATGGCTGGGAATCTATTGGGAGACAAACAACGGTTGAGTGCCACAGGTACTTAATTCCATTTTTTCCCAAAATGATACACAACCATAGCGAAAACAAATACTGTATATATAGTAGTTTTTTGTAACCAGTTAACCCAAAAGGTATTTATTGTCTCCAGGCATGGTATACTGGTTTAATGTATTCTAGCTACATATATTACTGTCTACAGTGTCAATTTATAAAATATATATATATATTTTACCTTCATTTTGGGGTGGCAGGGTAGCCTAGTGGTTAGAGTGTTGGACTAGTAAACGGAAGGTTGCAGTTAACCCACTGTTCCCAGGCCGTCATTGAAAATAAGAATTTGTTCTGAACTGACTTGCCTAGTTAAATAAAGGTTAAAGTTCAAGTCAGTTAAGAACAAATCCACATTTACAATGACGGCCTGGGAACAGTGGGTTAACTGGTCTGGGAACAGTGGGTTAACTGGCTTGTTCAGGGGAACAGTGGGTTAACTGCCTTGTTCAGGGGAACAGTGGGTTAACTGCCTTGTTCAGGGGAACAGTGGGTTAACTGCCTTGTTCAGGGGAACAGTGGGTTAACTGCCTTGTTCAGGGGAACAGTGGGTTAACTGCCTTGTTCAGGGGGCAGAACGACATATTTTTACCTTGTCAGCTCGGGGATTCAATCCAGCAACCTTTCGGTTACTGGCCCAACGCTCTAACCACTAGGCTACCCTGCCGCCCCAATCAACGACATGGCCAGCATTCTTTCAGTCATTTCTGCTGCCTGGGGTACCTTTTTTTTGTCTCAGCCTGCACGAACGTGAACTTGTTTTTTGATCAGTCCCTTGATGAGCCCTTGTCTACGTTTCGCTCACAGATCAAGTCTAAAATAACTTACGTAGAAATTCCTAAGGTTTCCATAGATTTCCAAAAACGACCTTCTTATTTCTAAAATCCTTGGGAATATAGGGTTATGCAACCCTATCTAGATTAAGTTTTTGAAAATGGTCTATACTCTGATGCAATCATGTACTCTACCCAAAAATTCTATACTGTCTATACACATACTCTACCCAATGTCTATACACATACTCTGTGTGGGAAATGTCACATTACAGAAGGTATTGACAATGTAATCATGAGAGGTTGGCTGGTACTTGGTTATCTATGCAAACAGTGAGGATTCACATCATTGATCTGGTTTAAATAGTGTTTTCATTCAGGCATTGGGTATCATTGATCTGGTTTAAATTGTGTTTTCATTCAGGCATTGGATATCATTGATCTGGTTTAAATAGTGTTTTCATTCAGGCATTGGATATCATTGATCTGGTTTAAATAGTGTTTTCATTCAGGCATTGGATATCATTGATCTGGTTTATATAGTATTTTCATTCAGGCATTGGGTAAAATGTGCATATATTTTCAAGTAAGTTGCACTTCTTTTTTTTTTTAACCTCATTTATGGTCCATCAGAGAGAGAATTCCTGACCAGCGTGGGAGAACTGTGTAAGCGCAGTGGGAATGACTGGTATCGGGTCTACCTGATCCGTAAGATCTGCAACCAGCACGGAGTTGAGTATGTCCAACACTTCCTGACAGTGGCAGACATGCAGTGGCTGTTCCCTCGCGAGGTCCTGCAGAAGGTACTTGGTTTGTATTCAGGGGGCGCCGTACTACTATGGCTGACCCTGTAAAAAAAACGCACGTCACTGCCCCTCTCCGGTGTGTGTGACAATATAAACTATCTACCTATAAGAAGATTAACCTTATACGTGCTTCTACACCTGCAATGCTTGCTGTTTAGGGGGTTTCAGGCTGGGTTTCTGTACAGCACTTTGTGACATCAGCTGATGTAAGAAAGGCTTTATAAATACATTTGATTTGAAATGTTGATTTGATTAACCTTGTATGTAGCGCTCTATTCAATTAATGATATAACACATTTGTTCATGTGTAATTAACTGATTGAATTTCTAGAAAGCTTTTCAAATAAAGGTTAAATAAAAAATATAAATTCCATTTAAAAATGGGGGGGGGGGACTCATCTCATCCACACTCATCACCCACATTAATTTCCCTGTCTTTCAGAATCCAGGTGGCAGCCAGATTGACCAGTATCTTGTTTGTGGAGAGGATTATAAGACCATCCGAGATGTGGTTGCCAAAGCAATACTGGAGGGCAAAATTAAGGATATAGATCGTGCTTGTAAGGTATTGAAAGGCTCATAGAGATGGCAAATTGAAGTCAGTGATTTTACATGTCTGAATAATTGTTCTATCCTGTTGACAAGCATAAGCATTATTTATTTGTTCCGGTAATGTGTGTAGGGTTCTTCGTGTCCAAAAAACAAGAGGACAATATATCTGCTTTTGGCTCTGTTCAGAGAGGTCACCTGTCTCTATAGAGCAGGCAATCCCAACCTCCATTCAAACTCTGAGGTAAGAAGAGCCCATGGAGATAATACTGTAGCTACGTTCATCTCATATACGGCTGGACTCTACATACAGCATCTTTGTTTAATGTTCCGTTTTCTTTTCCTAGTTTTGTCAAACACTGGTGGATTTCATCGAGGCCTCAACGTTTCTTGCAAGCCGAAATGTGAAGGAATTCGCCCTGGACCTGGTAACCAACCGGCTGGGTCCCCTGACTGTCCAGACTGGGGCCTCTGGTGCCCAGTGGGTGGTGGTGGAGCTGGCCATCCACTTGTCTGCAGTGCTGCTCTGTGGCAACCAGGGCCTACTGATACCCCTCCAGCAGCTGGCTCTTTTCCCTACTAACATGCAGGTGTGCTCCCCTTGTCTGCTCCCTACAGTCTGCAGTGAACCTGTTGTTCTTCAGCATAAATCACTCAATTAAATATATGTATTACTTTTAATAACAGAGAGCCTTCATACCCACCATGCCGGAGGATATGCTTGCAGTTGTACGCCAGGCCATTACAGGGATGTCGTGGTACAGTAAGTATTGTTTCAGTCAATTTAAATAAAATAAAAACAAGTAACAGCTAAAACTAGAATGCAGAAAGTTATTAATGGGGAAATGCATGTTACAAAACACAAAGAAATGTTACAAAAGTCCCAGAGAAACAAGAGTAACAAAATGACTATGGCATTTCGGCTTGCTTCTTCAGAGGCATCATAGATTTTGGTTTATAATGTCTTTATTGTTTTGAAACTTCTGTATGTGTAATGTTTACTGTTAATTTTTATAGTTTTTTTTCTCACTTTTGTATATTATCTACCACACTTGCTTTGCCAATGTTAACACATGTTTCCCCATGCTAATAAAGCCCCTTGAATTGAATTTAATTTAATTTTGTTATTCATTGTACCTTATGCATTCTAGTTTTTTTTGGTCCATGAACCCATGAAGAACCCCCCTTATTTTTCCTTGCCAAAAATGATCCGTCATTGTGCTCACTTCTACACCCCACAGATTGTCCGAACGGTCACCCTTGCGCCATCGGTGAGGTATGTAGAATTGAGTTGATTCTGGGTTAAGAAGTGTGGCCTATCATGACTGTAGTTACATTTCCTTCAATCATGTCCCTCCTCCTCTCCTCTCTAACGCCTCCACCTCAGTGTGGCAAGCCCATGGAGACGAGCCGTTGTGTGGACTGTGGAGCTGAGATCGGAGGGCGCAGCCACAATCCTGTCGCGGGCTTCACTACTGCTCGGATCCGGTAAGTGGGCAATTCTATATGAGATTGACCCATGGATATTTATGATTTTTTGGGGGGGGGGTCTATCTGAAATGAAATCCACCGAAATGTCCTTTGGAGGAAGGATGATTTTGAAATCCGTATCAAAAAATGATTGTTGAAAATGAATGAATTCTATATTTTTCCTGTTGATGGCTACGCTGCTGAATGTATCTGCCAGGGAGTACTTGGCCTACAGGCTATAGTTCATTATTATAAAGTTTATAGACTGATCTAGAATATAGACTGATCTAGAATATAGACTGATCTAGAATATAGACTAATCATCGCGGTTATAGACCGATCTAGAATATAGACTGATCGCGGTTATAGACTGATCATCGCGGTTATAAAATAATGTGAATTTAAAAAATAAAAATAAAATGTCAATAGGAAAAATATATAATAACTCACAATCTACAGCTGTCCTTTAAGTGGACCACAACACATGAAACACTTAATTATGCTTAATTAATAAGTGACAACAAACAACAAATATTTTAAGATAACTTTATCCCATTACTCAACCACATGAAAGCCAATGAAATGGATCAATCTTCCCATAGATTCTTAGTTAGAATAAACCTCTTCAGAATGCATTTATGTTTGTAGCAATAATACCAATTACCCCACCGAAGATATTCTCTACAGTATACTCCGTCATGACAAACTGTTACAAGGGCAAATCAAATGAATGGGACATCTTTTACACCTAAGTCAGAGGGGGATTTTTAACCTTCCAGACTTAAAGGCCCTAAAGAGGAACAATTTGGGTACATATTGAAGATGTGCCTGCTCACTCCTAGAATATTTTGAGGTGTATTATCAAAGGATAAAGCTAAGAACATTAACTTCATAGTATACAATATGGAAGAAAATGAAAACTTATATCACTCGCTAAAAAACACAACAGTATGGAACAATCCTTGGATAGCTTTTCGTTATTTTTAAAATTTTAATTCAACCTTTTATTTAACTAGGCAAGTCAAAGGCAAGAACAAATTGTTATTTACAATGATGGCCTAACCCAGCCAAACCCTACCCTGGACAAACCCGGAAGATGCTGGGCCAATTGTGCGCCACCCTATGGGACTCCCAATCACGACTGGATGTGATACAGCCTGGATTCGAACCAGGGTGTCTGTAGTGACTCCTCAAGCACTGACATGCACTGCCTTAGAGTGGCCTAAAACACACTTGCTTCACACTTGCTTAAAGTCTACATTGAAAACGTAAGGTATAGCAACTGTAAATGACTTGGTAATAGGAAATAAATGTCTTTCCAAAATAATAATTCAAAAGCAATTTTAGACTGACCAATGTAGATATTTTCAAATACATGCAACTTAAAAGTTTCATATCAAAACATTTCGATTTGAAATCTTGAGGGAACCCTATCTGAGTTAAAAAAATATATATTTTCATATGATCAGTAAAATGTAGAAAATCTTGCAGATCCAACTGATCATCTCTTTAGAAAAAATATAAACTACTGGAACCAAAACTTATAAACAACTGATAGTGGTACAAGATGGAGGGAATGTTGCAACATAACTAATGATATTACAGTTATGGAATATGTACGCTTTATCAAATCACATTTTATTGGTCGCGTACACATGGTTAGTAGAAACCCAAAACATCATAAATATATATGTCATTTCCCAAGTGAGGCTTTTTAATGAGTCACAGTACTGAAGAATGAGAACATTTTTTCTTGTCTTTTCATAAGAGGTGACAGTACTGAGACTGGCCACGTCCTGGGAGACCCTCGGCGGAGGAACCACCCAGACATGCGGGACACAAAGAGCATGTCCTCTGTTCCTTTCAACCTGGTCCGGCTTCTCACCCATATAGCCATGCTACTAGGAGCCAGAAGTAACCCACAGGTACACCGCGACAAATCATACTAGAGGGACTTATGGATTTATGGACCCCCACATAGCCTGGTTCCTCTCTAGGTTTCTTCCTAGGTTTTGGCCTTTCTAGGGAGTTTTTCCTAGCCCCTGTGCTTCTACACCTGCATTGCTTGCTGTTTGGGGTTTTAGGCTGGGTTTCTGTACAGCACTTTGAGATATCAGCTGATGTACGAAGGGCTATATAAATACATTTGATTTGATTTTGATTTGATTTGTGTGATTTAAAGGGACAGTTCACTCAAATATGTTTCCTTACCTTGAAAGCAGTCTATGGACAAGGAGAGACAGCAGATACTTTTTTTCTCTATAATTTCTTGTCCATAGACTTCAATTAAGGAATTATCCCTGGCTTTAAGTTGATAGCCAGCAGATTTGTTTAGCTGTGACGTGACATTTTGCTTCTTACAGTACACCTGCCTTAGTGGCAGTGGCCCGTTCAGAAACCTCTTTCCCGTAGTCCCTACCCTATTCAGTGGATAAGTAGCTAGTCCCTATCCTATTCAGTGGATAAGGAGCTAGTCCCTACCCTATTCAGTGGATAAGGAGCTAGTCCCTATCCTATTCAGTGGATAAGGAGCTAGTCCCTATCCTATTCAGTGGATAAGGAGCTAGTCCCTACCCTATTCAGGGGATAAGGAGCTAGTCCCTACCCTATTCAGTGGATAGGGAGCTAGTCCCTACTCTATTCAGGGGATAAGGAGCTAGTCCCTATCCTATTCAGTGGATAAGGAGCTAGTCCCTACCCTATTCAGTGGATAAGGAGCTAGTCCCTACCCTATTCAGTGGATAAGGAGCTAGTCCCTACCCTATTCAGTGGATAAGGAGCTAGTCCCTATCCTATTCAGTGGATAAGTAGCTAGTCCCTACCCTATTCAGTGGATAAGGAGCTAGTCCCTACCCTATTCAGTGGATAAGGAGCTAGTCCCTATCCTATTCAGTGGATAAGGAGCTAGTCCCTATCCTATTCAGTGGATAAGTAGCTAGTCCCTACCCTATTCAGTGGATAAGGAGCTAGTCCCTATCCTATTCAGTGGATAAGGAGCTAGTCCCTACCCTATTCAGTGGATAAGGAGCTAGTCCCTACCCTATTCAGTGGATAAGGAGCTAGTCCCTACCCTATTCAGTGGATAAGGAGCTAGTCCCTATCCTATTCAGTGGATAAGGAGCTAGTCCCTACCTATTCAGTGGATAAGGAGCTAGTCCCTACCCTATTCAGTGGATAAGGAGCTAGTCCCTATCCTATTCAGTGGATAAGGAGCTAGTCCCTACCTATTCAGTGGATAAGGAGCTAGTCCCTACCCTATTCAGTGGATAAGGAGCTAGTCCCTATCCTATTCAGTGGATAAGGAGCTAGTCCCTACCCTATTCAGTGGATAAGGAGCTAGTCCCTATCCTATTCAGTGGATAAGGAGCTAGTCCCTATCCTATTCAGTGGATAAGGAGCTAGTCCCTACCCTATTCAGTGGATAAGGAGCTAGTCCCTACCCTATTCAGTGGATAAGGAGCTAGTCCCTACCCTATTCAGTGGATAAGGAGCTAGTCCCTATCCTATTCAGTGGATAAGGAGCTAGTCCCTACCCTATTCAGTGGATAAGGAGCTAGTCCCTACCCTATTCAGTGGATAAGGAGCTAGTCCCTACCCTATTCAGGGGATAAGGAGCTAGTCCCTACCCTATTCAGTGGATAAGGAGCTAGTCCCTACCCTATTCAGGGGATAAGGAGCTAGTCCCTACCCTATTCAGTGGATAAGGAGCTAGTCCCTACCCTATTCAGTGGATAAGGAGCTAGTCCCTACCCTATTCAGGGGATAAGGAGCTAGTCCCTACTCTATTCAGTGGATAAGGAGCTAGTCCCTACCCTATTCAGGGGATAAGGAGCTAGTCCCTACCCTATTCAGTGGATAAGGAGCTAGTCCCTACCCTATTCAGTGGATAAGGAGCTAGTCCCTACCCTATTCAGTGGATAAGGAGCTAGTCCCTATCCTATTCAGTGGATAAGGAGCTAGTCCCTACCCTATTCAGTGGATAAGGAGCTAGTCCCTACCCTATTCAGTGGATAAGGAGCTAGTCCCTACCCTATTCAGTGGATAAGGAGCTAGTCCCTACCCTATTCAGTGGATAAGGAGCTAGTCCCTACCCTATTCAGTGGATAAGGAGCTAGTCCCTACCCTATTCAGTGGATAAGGAGCTAGTCCCTACCCTATTCAGTGGATAAGGAGCTAGTCCCTATCCTATTCAGTGGATAAGGAGCTAGTCCCTATCCTATTCAGTGGATAAGGAGCTAGTCCCTATCCTATTCAGTGGATAAGGAGCTAGTCCCTACCCTATTCAGTGGATAAGGAGCTAGTCCCTACCCTATTCAGTGGATAAGGAGCTAGTCCCTACCCTATTCAGTGGATAAGGAGCTAGTCCCTACCCTATTCAGTGGATAAGGAGCTAGTCCCTACCCTATTCAGTGGATAAGGAGCTAGTCCCTACCTATTCAGTGGATAAGGAGCTAGTCCCTACCCTATTCAGTGGATAAGGAGCTAGTCCCTATCCTATTCAGTGGATAAGGAGCTAGTCCCTATCCTATTCAGTGGATAAGGAGCTAGTCCCTATCCTATTCAGTGGATAAGGAGCTAGTCCCTACCCTATTCAGTGGAGAAGGAGCTAGTCCCTACCCTATTCAGTGGAGAAGCTAGGAGAAGGAGTTGGTTCCTAGTGTCTTATCCCGGTCTTTCTTTGTCTTTGATAGGCCATTGCTGCTATCATCAAGCCCCAAGTCGCTGACCCCAGTTTGTTCCTCATGGGTCACCTGCTGAAAGACATGGAACACGTGATTAGGTTTATGGGGAAGGGGAGAGATGACACAGTCAATGCCATCCACCTGATGATCAGTAGCCTACTGAAGCCTCACCGTCGTGGTAAGGCGCAGTTCAATTTTTCATTCTTTTATTTATTTATTTAACCTTTTATTTAACTAGGCAAGTCAGTTAAAACTTATTGGCGCACTCATCAACATCTGCTAAATTGCAGAGCGCCAAATTCAAATTAAATTACTAAAAATATTTACTTTTCATGAAATCACAAGTGCAATATAGCAAAACACAGCTTAGCTTGTTGTTAATCCACCTGGCGTGTCAGATTTCAAAAAAGTTTTACAGCAAAAGCTATCCAAGCGTTTATGTTAGGACATCTCTCTCAGCAGACAAAATATTACAAACAGCTAGCAGCAAAGTAGATTGGTCACGAAAGTCAGAAAAGCAATAAAATGAATCACTTACCTTTGATGATCTTCGGATGTTTGCACTCACGAGACTCCCAGTTACACAATGTTCCTTTTGTTCGATAAAGATTATTTTTATATCCAAAATACCTCAATTTGGTTGGCGCGTTCGTTTTGTTAAGAAATCCACAGGCTCGTGCAGGTCATGACGGGCAGACGAAAATTCCAAATAGTATCCGTAAAGTTCGTAGAAACATGTCAAACATTTTTTATAATCAATCCTTGGGTTGTTTTTACAATAAATAATCGATAATATTTCAACCGGTCTGTAGCTTTTTCAATAGGAGAGAGAGAAGCTGTTGCACATGCAAAACTCTGCTGGCACCCAGCCATCCACTGACGCGATGTGATTGTTCTCGCTCATTTTTTCAGAGTAAAAGCCTGAAACTATGTCGAAAGACTGTTCACACCACGTGGAAGCCATAGGGAAAGGAATCTGGTTGATATCCCTTTAAATGGAGTGAAGGCATACAATGGAACAGGGAGATTAGTTTCTCTTAGGCACTTCCTGGTTGGATTTTCCTCAGGTTTTTGCCTGCAATATCAGTTCTGTTATACTCACAGACAATATTTTGGCAGTTTTGGAAACTTTAGAGATGTCTATCCTAATATGACAATTATATGCATATTCTAGATTCTGGGCTTGAGAAATAGGCAGTTTCATTTGGGTACGTTTTTCATCCAAACATCAAAATACTGCCCCCTACACGCAACAGGTTAAGAACATAGTCTTATTTACAATGACGACCTACCAGATTGATAAATGGCATTGGAACTAGTGCCGTGGTCAGGTGACATGGAAATTGAGCTCTTTGGCCACTCACACCAGTGTCGAAAAACAGAAGCATTTGCAGAAAAGTACCTCATACCTACTGTAAAATAGGGTGGTAGATATATGATGTTATGGGGCCATTTGGCTTCCACTGGTCCTGGTTCCCAAGTTAAGGTCAATGGAATCATGAACTTTACCACTTAACCTCATAGTCCGCCCCATCCCGCATGCGGTCGCGTTACTACAGCCTCAAGCTCATTACCATAACGCAACGTTAGCGATTTCTAAAAATCGCAAATGAAATGAAATAAATATGCCTGCTCTCAAGCTTATCCTTTTCTTAACAATCCTGTCGTCTCAGATTTCCAAAATATGCTTTAGAACCAGAGAAAATCAATAATTTGTGTAAGAGTGGTGATAGCTAGCTTAGCATTTAGCGTTAGCATTTAGCACGCAACATATTCACAAAAACCAGCAAAGGGATCAAATAAAATAATTTACCTTTGAAGAACTTCAGATGTTTCAATGAGGAGACTCTCAGTTACATAGCAGATGTCCAGTTTTTCCTGAAAGATTCTTGTGTAGGACACAACGTTCCGTTTGTTACTATGCATTTGGCTACCGAAACTAACCGAAAATTCAGTCACCTACACGTCAAACTTTTTCCGAATTAACTCCATAATATCGACTGAAACATGGAAAACGTTGTTTGAATCAATCCTCAAGGTGTTTTGTCATATATCTCTTCATTGAAATGCCGTCCCTGGAAGCCTGCATTCTTCTCTGATTCGGATGGAAAAATACTGGTAGCTGACTTTTGCGCACCAATTTCCACGCAGACACCGTGCGGGACACTTGGCAATTGTAGTCTCTTATGGTCAATCTTCCAATGATATGCCTACAAATACGTCACAATGCTGCAGACACCTTGGGGAAACAAGAGAAAGTGTCCATTCATTCCTGTCGCATTCACAGCCATATAAGGCGATCATGGAAAACGTAGCCTCAGAAATCCTGTTCATTTCCTGGTCGGTCAAACATCTTGGTTTTGCCTGAAGCATTTGTTCTAGGGCACTCACAGTGAAAATCTTTGCAGTTCTGGAAACATAAGAGTGTCTTCTTTCCAAAACTATCAATTCCAAGCATAGTCGAGCATCTTTTCGTGACAAAATATTGCGCTTAAAACGGGCACGTCTTTTTATCCAAAAATGAAATACTGCCCCTATAGGACTAACAGGTTAAAAAGGTATATGTTTTTATTGTCATTTATACCAGATAGGTGCAGTTGAAATGTGTTGTTTTACAGGGTCAGACACAGTAGTACAGTGCCCCAGGAGCAAATTAGGGTTAAGCTCCTTGATCAAGGGCACATTTTTCACCTTTCGGTTACTGGCCCAACGCCCAACCCGCTAGGCTACCTGCTGCCTTGCCATGACATTTTAGCCAAATCAACAAATTAACATTTTACAATGGCCATCTCAGTCTCCGGGACTTGAACCCTGTTGAAAACCTGTGGTTTGAATTAAAGAGGGTAGTCCCATAAGAGCAGATGAAGAATATCACGTATCTGGAGATATTCTGTATGGAGGACTGGTCTGAAATCCCTTCCAATGTGTTCTACGATGTCATAACGTTTTATAAAAAAGGATCAGTATCAGGGGGTGGGTGCTGGAGTATTGAAAACAACCAATCATTTTTACCCTTGTCTTTTTTTTAGATTTGTTTTATTACTTTAAAAAAATTAATTATCTCTTCCTTTGAGCAATTGTATTAGTATCAAATATAATTTTCCGTGCAAATTTTTTTTGGGGGGGGGTATAATATATATCTCAGTATTTGTAGTATTTATTTTCTACAATCTTTTGTAGTGTCGATATTAAGGGAGATGATATTAGGTCAAGATGCGTCCGTTGGTTCTGGTTCTTGTTGTCTGTGTTTGTCACTGGAATCAGATTATGTACAGTTTAAACTTCTCTCCTCAGGGTGTGCTGATAATCATCTCTCTACCAAAGAGGCCAGAAACGACTGGGAGATGACAGTCGGTAATGAAATAATCTCCCCTCAGCTGAAGGTAAATAAAAACATGATACCAGAAAAATCACAGTTTTTATTGCCTTTTTATGAGAACAGATGTGTTTTTTAAATTCATATAATTCCCAGTTCTAATTGCAGGATTGGGTTGGTATAAGCGATAATGATTGTAACTCTGCCTTGTTTTCCATATTGATTTTAAGGTTTGACAGAATTACCTAGAAGTCAGGGTAGGGACCGGAATTCAGAGTTTTGTAATTGACTCCCATTCAACTTGTGAGTTGGAATTCAAATTGAAAATAAACCACATTCCACCTGATGCAGTGTTAGAATTTGAGAAGAGATTTTCTGCGGTTGGTGAAGTTCATCACTGGCATCCTGGAACTACAGAGAAATCTGGTCGAAGACGTGTCGGAATGTGACTGATCTGTCCCACGGCACCAATTCCTAATATTGAGTTGAGTTCCTCCCTTTTGCCCCTCAATTTGTTGGGGCATCGACTCTACAAGGTATTGAAATCATTCCACAAGGATGTTGACTCCAATGCTTCCCACAGTTGTGTCAAGTTGGCTGGATGTCCTTTGGTTGGTGGACCATTTTTTTATATAAACGGGTAACTGTTGAGCGTGAAATACCCAGCAGCATTGCAGTTCTTGACACACTCAAACCGGTGCTCCTGGCACCTACTACCATACCCCCGTTCAAAAGGCACTTAAATATTTTGTCATTCACCACCTGAATGGCACTCGCACACCATCCATGTCTCAAGGCTTTAAAATCCCTCTTTAACCTGTCTGCTCCCCTTCATCTACACTGATTGAAGTGGATTTAACAAGTGACATCAATAAGGGATCATCGCTTTCACCTGGATTCACCTGGTCAGTCTGTCATGGAAAAATCAGGTGTTCTTAATGTTTGGTATAGTCAGTTTATAGATCTCATTTGTTTGGCTTCTTTTTGAAGGCCTAAGGGTCAAGTTGTGGGTTAAACTAATGCACTCTGGGAAATGTTGTATTTTCCCCATATTGAACAAAAATTTAAGTGGTTAATGGAATATAATAATATATATAATATATGCCATTTAGCAGACGCTTTTATCCAAAGCGACTTACAGTCATGTGTGCATACATTCTACGTATGGGTGGTCCCTGGGATCGAACCCACTACCCTGGCGTTACAAGCACCATGCTCTACCAACTGAGCTACAGAAGGACCAATAATAATTTAGAATATTTGCATACAGGTTTTGTTTTCCTTGATCATTTATTTTAAGTTGGTCCTGAAAATCAATTGTTTCAACAATATTTCATATGCATGTATGAACGACATGTTTGGTGTTTTTATGTACAATGTATATTTGTATAGACAACACCTAATAAAGAATAGAACAGGCATTTGAATTTCACTGAATTCAATTATATTTCCTTTTCATTAAAATGTGAATTGCAATTCTGTATCCTGTTGACTACTTCAATACAATAATTACATTTTAATTAATGAGGCATTCTGAATTCTCAATTCTGAATTGAGCCCAACCCTGCTAGATGTACATAGGAGACAGGTGTTAATTTGGAATTGTGGTTCAATTACCCCGCTGGCTGTCTCCTCCTTCACGTCTCCAGGACCTGGATCGGCGGCTGCAAGAGGTGAATGCCTTCATCAGGGATGACTCAAGGTTGTCCTCCAACCCTATCATGAGGGTGTTGTCTCCGGAGCCACGCCTGTTCCTGACCTCGCTGCCCCACAACTCCCAGATCCACAGCTCAGCGGTGTGGAACTGCAGGGAGAGGGTGTCCCTGCTCAGCCTCACCCGCGTTGTGGAACAGAACGACGGAGGAAACACCCTGCCAGTGCTCTGGAGGTTCCTGCACAAGGTAAGAGGTTTATTTCATCTTTATTTAACTAGGCAAGTCAGTTAAAAACAAATTATTATTTACAATGACGGCCTACCCCGGCCAAATCCTCCTCTAACTCGGACGACACTGAGCCAATTGTGCGCCGCCCTATGGGACTCCCGATCACGTCCAGGTTGTGATACAGCCCGGACAGAACCCGGGTCTGTAGTGACGCCTCTAGCACCTTGGACTGCTGCATCACTCAGGAGGCCCGTCTATGTTATGTCATTGAGAGCAAATGAACAATGAAATAAGGAAAAGCTTGCTCCGGTAATGACAGATTAAAAGCCTGCCGTGTTAAATGTGAACAGGCCTCATTTGTATTGTTGGGCTCTGACTTTCTTTTCAATCATAACCTTAGCTGCTCAGCTGGTATAGGCCTTATACGCTTTACCAGTCAGTAGGTCTATGCCTTATACGCTTTACCAGTCAGTAGGTCTATGCCTTATACGCTTTACCAGTCAGTAGGTCTATGCCTTATACGCTTTACCAGTCAGTAGGTCTATGCCTTATACGCTTTACCAGTCAGTAGGTCTATGCCTTATACGCTTTACCAGTCAGTAGGTCTAGGCCTTATACGCTTTACCAGTCAGTAGGTCTATGCCTTATACGCTTTACCAGTCAGTAGGTCTAGGCCTTATACGCTTTACCAGTCAGTAGGTCTAGGCCTTATACGCTTTACCAGTCAGTAGGTCTATGCCTTATACGCTTTACCAGTCAGTAGGTCTATGCCTTATACGCTTTACCAGTCAGTAGGTCTAGGCCTTATACGCTTTACCAGTCAGTAGGTCTATGCCTTATACGCTTTACCAGTCAGTAGGTCTATGCCTTATACGCTTTACCAGTCAGTAGGTCTAGGCCTTGTGATTGGTTGCAGTCTGTCAGCAGATATTTTACTGAACCCTGTGATTGGTTGCAGGAGGCAGAGCTGCGGTTGCTGAAGTTCATCACTGACATCCTGGAACTGCAGAGAAATCTGGTGAAGACGTGTCGGAATGTGACTGACCTGTCCCACGGCACCATTGCCAACTTCCTCCAGAGACAGGAATCAGGTACGATAACACAGGTGTCAAACTCATTCCATGGAGGACCGACCGAGTGTCTGCGGGCTTTCACTTCTCGCTTGTACTTGATTGATCAATGAAGGTCACTGATGAGTTAGGAACTCCCCTCATCACGTTGTCTGGGTCTTAATTGGACAACCTCACCTGGTTGTCTAGGTCTTAATTGGACAACCTCACCTGGTTGTCTAGGTCTTAATTGGACAACCTCACCTGGTTGTCTAGGTCTTAATTGGATGACCTCACCTGGTTGTCTAGGTCTTAATTGGACAACCTCACCTGGTTGTCTAGGTCTTAATTGGACTCGCCTGGTTGTCTAGGTCTTAATTGGACAGCCTCACCTGGTTGTCTAGGTCTTAATTGGACAACCTCACCTGGTTGTCTAGGTCTTAATTGGACACCTCACCTGGTTGTCTAGGTCTTAATTGGACAACCTCACCTGGTTGTCTAGGTCTTAATTGGACAACCTCACCTGGTTGTCTAGGTCTTAATTGGACGACCTCGCCTGGTTGTCTGGCACTTAATTGGACGACCTTAATTGGACAACCTCACCTGGTTTTCTGGCTCTTAATTGGACACTAATTGAAAGGAAATAACATAAACTAACAGACTGCCCTCCAGGACTGGAATGAATGTGCTGTATCTTCTGATTGATGCAGTGTTTTCCAGTCCTAGTCCTTGGGACCCAAAGGGATGTACCTTTTTTGGTTTTGCCCTCACACAACCTGATTCAACTTATCAAAGGCTTGATGTGAGTTGTGTTATTGCTAGGACTAAACCAAAACCACTAGGGTCCAAAGGACCAGGACTGGGAACTGGGAACCAGTGGCATTGAGACCAATCTTAACTTTAGATGTTTGCGAATTACTCATCTTCCTGTGCAAATTATGTACATTATTTCAAAATCTAGGTGAAGGTTTAAGTAAGCCAGGCTTACCAACTATTCTGTAAGCATTCCGTATAACGTGTCCCAAAGGAATTGGAGGAGATTTTAAAGGCTACATGCAATCCGTATCGCGGAAGATCTGCGCTACAATTTGAAGGTCACATGCCAGTTTACAGTGAATGCAGTCTCCGTGACCACGGGAACATTGCCTTCAGTTGTTTAATCACGCCACTAGAGCAGATCTTCAACACCACGGATTAAATAGAGGCCAAAGTGTGTCATTGGTTTGGTCTTTGTCCATCTTTCCACAGTTCCGCTGAGAGCCTGGCATGAGAAACGGATCAACATCTTCCTGACAACATGGAATCAGCTTAGGGGCTCGCTGGCAACCAATGGTAATAGCACAGATAATGTATCATATACCATTTGGGGTCTAATAGTGATCTGGTAACCCCTGTATAAAGCCTCGCTACTGTTATTTTATTGTTGCTCTTTAATTATTAGTTATTTTTAACTTCAGTTTATTTTAGTAAATACTTTCTTAAAACTGCATTGTTGGTTAAGGGCTTGTAAAAGGAAGCATTTCACCTGTTGTATTCGGCGCATGTGACAAATAACATTTGATTTGATATATAATTACTCGCGCACACGCATTTTCAGTACATATTTGTTAACATTTTTGTCAAACAACGGCAACCTTAAAAGAAAGCGTGTGTTGGGCACTCAAGAGATCCTAGGGCACAACTTCCTAGTGAACCCAAAGCAGCTGAAATATTCCCACTTCCCACTCTCCTAAATATCTCAATAATTCAATGATAACCCCCCCCTGGCTCTGCTATAATGAGTTAAAGCCGGATCGTGTTCCCATAACATCAGGAACAATGTGTTTGTTTGGTTCTGTAGGAGAGATTAAGATCCCTGTTGAGTTCTGCCGGAAGGATCTGGACATGACCAGCGACTTCCGGGTCCTGTTGCCACGGCGTCAAGGTCCTGGTCTGTGCTCCACAGCCCTGGTCAGCTACCTCATCGCCCTGCAGAACGAGCTGGTCTACTGTGTGGACAAGCACCTTGGAGAGGAGACTAGGTGGATGCATGTTGTACTAATTTGGTGTGAAATAGGGGTCAGCAACATGCGTGATTCTTTTATTTTTTTCCTCAAGTTTTTTGTTTAATAAAAACAAAAAAAGTTTTGTTTTTAGGTTAAAAAAAGACTAAAATCACCAGAAATTCAATTAAAAATGTGTTTAATTTATGTAATTCCCACAAAAAAAAGAGACATGTACCGTGTCTCAATGTAATCAAGGTCTGAAATTATTTTATTCAAATGCAATCTATTATTGGACTTAGAGGTGGTCAATTTTTTATTTTATTTTACTAGGCAAGTGAGTTAAGAACAAATTCTTATTTTCAGGGTTAACTGCCTGTTCAGGGGCAGAACGACAGATTTGTACCTTGTCAGCTCAGGGATTCGAACTTGCAACCTTTCGGTTACTAGTCCCAACGCTCTAACCACTAGACTACCCTGCCACCTCTACACTTTAACCACTAGGCTACCCTGCCACCTCTACACTCTAACCACTAGGCTACCTGCCACCTCTACACTCTAACCACTAGGCTACCCTGCCACCTCTACACTCTAACCACTAGGCTACCCTGCCGAGTGCACTAATTATTATAATTATGTTCCATTCCCCCAACCATCCGCTTCGACATAAATCATCTCGCTGCTTGCCTTACTACCCTGATGTGGTCAGAGTGCACATCCTGGCATTATGTCAAGGCATATCTGTTTTTAAATATCCCTGTACATATCCTAGTGCTTTGTTGCAATATCCTAGTGCTCTGTTACAATATCCTAGTTCTCTGTTACAATATCCTAGTGCTCTGTTACAATATCCTAGTGCTCTGTTACAATATCCTAGTGCTCTGTTACAATGTCCTAGTGCTCTGTTACAATATCCTAGTGCTCTGTTACAATATCCTAGTGCTCTGTTACAATATCCTAGAGCTCTGTTACAATATCCTAGTGCTCTGTTACAATATCCTAGTGCTCTGTTACAATATCCTAGTGCTCTGTTACAATATCCTAGTGCTCTGTTACAATATCCTAGTGCTCTGTTACAATATCCTAGTGCTCTGTTACAATATCCTAGTGCTCTGTTACAATATCCTAGTGCTCTGTTACAATATCCTAGTGCTCTGTTACTATATCCTAGTGCTCTGTTACAATATCCTAGTGCTCTGTTACAATATCCTAGTGCTCTGTTACAATATCCTAGTGCTTTGTTGCAATATCCTAGTGCTCTGTTACAATATCCTAGTGCTCTGTTACAATATCCTAGTGCTCTGTTACAATATCCTAGTGCTCTGTTACAATATCCTAGTGCTCTGTTACAATATCCTAGTGCTCTGTTACAATATCCTAGTGCTCTGTTACAATATCCTAGTGCTCTGTTACAATATCCTAGTGCTCTGTTACAATATCCTAGTGTTGCATTTGAGTGAGGGGAAATACATAGAGAACAGCACATTGAAATGGAAGCAGAAACTGTTGATACCGCAGCCCCATCGTTTCAGGCCCTTTTGTTGACTCCATTTTTCTTTCCGCCAGCTTTAAAGTGAGCCCGGCGGACCTAACGGACCTGCATGTGATTCAGTATGATCTGGAGAGGGACCTGCTGCCGCTGATCCTGTCCAACTGTCAGTACAGCATGAAGCAAGGCAAGGAGACGCTGCACGAGTACGACCTGTCCAACATCCAGCAGCAGATCCTCTCCCGCTTCTTGCAGGGCAGGCCCATCATCACCCTCAATGTGAGTGCCAATCGCTCAGTTGGTAGGAGCATGGCGCATCCAACACGTAGTGTCGTGGGTTTGATTCCTGAATGGCCGAGGTATACTGACAGAATATACTGTATGTTAACTGTCAGTCAGTTTGAATAGAAGGAATGTTAAATGACCATATGACCACCAGCATTGGTGTCAATTTAATTCATACATTTTTAAATAAAGTACAGATATTTTTTTAAATAGACACAATTAGCATTATTTGACATTTCAAACGGAATTCAGCCCAACCTTGATGCTATAAATATTTACTTTTATCAGCTATTCATGATGTCCGTTATTGGTTTCTACAGGGAATCCCAACACTGGTGAACAGACATGATCGAATTCATGAAATTATTCTGAAGGACATGAGAGGAAAGATTGAACAAGTAAGTCACGTTAAAATCTCTAAAAACGGTAAGTTAGCCGTGTCTTCTCCCCAAAACATTCACAAATGATGAGTCACCAGTTTCAGAAGATTTTATTTATTTAAACTTTATTTAACTCGGCATGAACCAGATAAAGCTTTCTTTACCTTTTTAATGACATTTTCTGCAGATCTGAAGGAACCAGATAGACAGTAATATGGTGATGGCTACACGTTGCCACAAATATTGGATTTGGAGCCACTGCCATATTCTGTCTAGTTCTTTCAGATCTAAAAACACTGGAAAAGAGCTTGGACTTTGACCTCTCTACTTTGGAGATAGGGGGTTGACCTCTACTTTGGAGATAGGGGGTTGACCTCTACTTTGGAGATAGGGGGTTGTCCACTCTACTTTGGAGATAGGGGGTTGACCACTACTTTGGAGATAGGGGGTTGACCTCTACTTGGAGATAGGGGTTGACCTCTACTTTGGAGATAGGGGTTGACCTCTACTTTGGAGATAGGGGTTGACCACCTACTTTGGAGATAGGGGGTTGACCTCTACTTTGGAGATAGGGGTTGACCACTCTACTTTGGAGATAGGGGTTGACCTCTACTTTGGAGATAGGGGTTGTCCACTCTACTTTGGAGATAGGGGGTTGACCTCTACTTTGGAGATAGGGGGTTGATCTCTACTTTGGAGATAGGGGGGGTTGACCACTCTACTTTGGAGATAGGGGTTGACCTCTACTTTGGAGATAGGGGTTATTGGACATGAGAGGAAAGATTGAACAAGTAAGTCTACTTTGGAGATAGGGGTTGTCCTTCTCCCTTTGGAGATAGGGGGTTGACCATTCTACTTTGGAGATAGGGGTTGTCCACTCTACTTTGGAGATAGGGGTTGTCCACTCTACTTTGGAGATAGGGGTTGAACCAGATACTTTGGAGATAGGGGTTGTCCACTCTACTTTGGAGATAGGGGTTGACCTCTACTTTGGAGATAGGGGTTTGACCTCTACTTTGGAGATAGGGGCCACTGACCATATTCTCTACTTTGGAGATAGGGGGTTGACCTCTACTTTGGAGATAGGGGTTGACCTCCTCTACTTTGGAGATAGGGGGTTGTCCACTCTACTTTGGAGATAGGGGGTTGACCTCTACTTTGGAGATAGGGGGTTGACCTCTACTTTGGAGATAGGGGGTTGTCCTCTACTTTGGAGATAGGGGGTTGTCCACTCTACTTTGGAGATAGGGGGTTGACCTCTACTTTGGAGATAGGGGGTTGACCTCTACTTTGGAGATAGGGGTTGACCTCTACTTTGGAGATAGGGGTTGACCTCTACTTTGGAGATAGGGGTTGACCTCTACTTTGGAGATAGGGGGTTGACCTCTACTTTGGAGATAGGGGGTTGACCTCTACTTTGGAGATAGGGGGTTGTCCACTCTACTTTGGAGATAGGGGGTTGACCTCTACTTTGGAGATAGGGGGTTGACCTCTACTTTGGAGATAGGGGGTTGTCCTCTACTTTGGAGATAGGGGGTTGACCTCTACTTTGGAGATAGGGGGTTGACCTCTACTTTGGAGATAGGGGGTTGACCTCTACTTTGGAGATAGGGGGTTGACCTCTACTTTGGAGATAGGGGGTTGACCTCTACTTTGGAGATAGGGGTTTGTCCTCTCTACTTTGGAGATGGGGGTTGTCCACTCTACTTTGGAGATAGGGGTTTGTCCACTCTACTTTGGAGATAGGGTTTTGTCCACTCTACTTTGGAGATAGGGGTTTGTCCACTCTACTTTGGAGATAGGGTTTTGTCCACTCTACTTTGGAGATAGGGTTTTGTCCACTCTACTTTGGAGATAGGGTTTTGTCCACTCTACTTTGGAGATAGGGTTTTGTCCACTCTACTTTGGAGATAGGGTTTTGTCCACTCTACTTTGGAGATAGGGGTTTTGTCCTCTCTACTTTGGAGATAGGGGTTTTGTCCTCTCTACTTTGGAGATAGGGGTTTTGTCCACTCTACTTTGGAGATGGGGCTTTGTCCTCTCTACTTTGGAGATAGGGGTTTTGTCCACTCTACTTTGGAGATAGGGGTTTGTCCTCTCTACTTTGGAGATAGGGGTTTTGTCCACTCTACTTTGGAGATAGGGGTTTTGACCTCTCTACTTTGGAGATAGGGGTTTTGACCTCTCTACTTTGGAGATAGGGGTTTTCCCCTCTACTTTGGAGATAGGGGTTTTGACCTCTCTACTTTGGAGATAGGGGTTTTGACCTCTACTTTGGAGATAGGGGGTTGACCTCTCTACTTTGGAGATAGGGGTTTGACCTCTCACCTTTGGAGATAGGGGTTGTCCTCTCTACTTTGGAGATAGGGGCTTTGTCCACTCTACTTTGGAGATAGGGGTTTTGACCACACTACTTTGGAGATAGGGGTTTTGACCTCTACTTTGGAAATAGGGCTTTGTCCACTCTACTTTGGAGATAGGGGTTTTGACCTCTCTACTTTGAAGATAGGGGCTTTGTCCACTCTACTTTGGAGATAGGGGTTTTGACCACACTACTTTGGAGATAGGGGTTTTGACCACTCTACATTGGAGATAGGGGTTTTGACCACTCTACATTGGAGATGGGGGTTTTGACCTCTCACCTTTGGAGATAGGGGGGGTTGTCCTCTCTACATTGGAGATAGGGGGGTTGTCCTCTCTACTTTGGAGATAGGGGGGGTTGTCCTCTCACCTTTGGAGATAGGGGGTTGTCCTCTCTACTTTGGAGATAGGGGGGTTGACGTCTCTCTTCTTTGTGTCTCTAGGTGCCTCTGCCCTCGCGGGCCCTGTCGACACTAGTTGGAGAGCTGAAGTCGTACAATGAGGTGTGTGAGGCCCTCTCCACCGTAGAGGTGGCCCTGGGGTTCCTGGCTATGACCGGGGGAGAACCCCACATGCAGCTGGGCAGCTACCTGGAGGAGGTGCTGCAGATGGGAGATCAAACGGCTCCACACATCCTAACGGTCAGTCTTGTGATTCTGGACTTTTAACACTGGCTTCCATTGTTAAGTCATCTCCAATAGGCGCCGATCTTTCATAATAGCTAGGGCACGCTTTACATTTAGTCTGTAATAAACGTGATTTCGTGTGCACGCATAGATTGCCGCTCTGCTCATTTCACTGTCCAAACACAAGTCTGTCCCTTTATTATAAAAGTAGCCAGTGAATTAAATCAATGAGGTAAGATTTTTATTTTTTATTTAACTAAACAAGTCAGTTAAGAACATATTCTTAATTACAATCACGGCCTACCAAAAGGCAAAAAGGCCTCCTGCGGGGACGGGGGCCTGGGATTAAAACATTTAAAAATGTAAAATAATATAGGACACATCACAACGAGAGACACCACAACACGACATAAAGGTGTCGGTGTTGTCGTCAGGCCCTGGGCAGATACTATCTGAAGCATGGCTAACCTCAGGTCTTCTTCTATTGTCCTCAAGCCCTGGGCAGATACTATCTAAAGCATGGCCAACCTCAGGTGTTGTCCTCAGGCCCTGGGCAGATACTATCTGAAGCATGGCTAACCTCAGGTCTTATTCTATTGTCCTCAGGCCCTGGGCAGATACTATCTGAAGCATGGCCAACCTCAGGTGTTGTCCTCAGGCCCTGGGCAGATACTATCTGAAGCATGGATAACCTCAGGTCTTCTTCTATTGTCCTCAGGCCCTGGGCAGATACTATCTGAAGCATGGCTAACCTCAGGTCTTCTTCTATTGTCCTCAGGCCCTGGGCAGATACTATCTGAAGCATGGCCAACCTCAGGTGTTGTCCTCAGGCCCTGGGCAGATACTATCTGAAGCATGGCTAACCTCAGGTGTTACCTCAGGCCCTGGTGCTGCTAGATCTGGAGATGGCTAACCTCAGGTCTTCCTAACCTTAGGCCCTGATTCAGATACTATCTAACATGGCCAACCATTGTTGTTGTCCTCTCCCTGGGCAGATCTTTCATAATGGCTAACCTCAGGTCTTATTCTATTGTCCTCAGGCCCTGGGCAGATACTATCTGAAGCATGGCCAACCTCAGGTGTTGTCCTCAGGCCCTGGGCAGATACATCTGAAGCATGGCCAACCTCAGGTCTTCTTCTATTGTCCTCAGGCCCTGGGCAGATACTATCTGAAGCTTGGCTGTGTCTTATTCTATTGTCCTCAGGTCTGTCCCTTTATTAGATTTTTAAGATTTTTATTTTTTATTTAACTAAACAAGTCAGTTAAGAACATATTCTTAATTGTCAATCAGGCCCTGGGCAGATAGGCAAAATGGCTCCTCAGGTGTTGTCCTCAGGGGCCTGGGCAAAACATCTAAAAATGGCTAAATAAGGTATAGTCCAAAGGCCCTGGGCAGCTACTATCTGAAGCATGGCTAACCTCAGGTCTTCTTCTATTGTCCTCAGGCCCTGGGCAGATACTATCTGAAGCATGGCTAACCTCAGGTGTTGTCTATTGTCCTCAGGCCCTGGGCAGATACTATCTGAAGCATGGCTAACCTCAACCTCAGGTGGCCAACCTTGTCCTCAGGCCCTGGGCAGATACTATCTGAAGCATGGCTAACCTCAGGTCTTCTTCTATTGTCCTCAGGCCCTGGGCAGATACTATCTGAAGCATGGCCAACCTCAGGTGTTGTCCTCAGGCCCTGGGCAGATACTATCTGAAGCATGGCTAACCTCAGGTCTTCTTCTATTGTCCTCAGGCCCTGGGCAGATACTATCTGAAGCATGGCTAACCTCAGGTCTTCTTCTATTGTCCTCAGGCCCTGGGCAGATACTATCTGAAGCATGGCCAACCTCAGGTGTTGTCCTCAGGCCCTGGGCAGATACTATCTGAAGCATGGCTAACCTCAGGTCTTCTTCTATTGTCCTCAGGCCCTGGGCAGATACTATCTGAAGCATGGCTAACCTCAGGTCTTCTTCTATTGTCCTCAGGCCCTGGGCAGATACTATCTGAAGCATGGCTAACCTCAGGTCTTCTTCTATTGTCCTCAGGCCCTGGGCAGATACTATCTGAAGCATGGCTAACCTCAGGTCTTATTCTATTGTCCTCAGGCCCTGGGCAGATACTATCTGAAGCATGGCCAACCTCAGGTGTTGTCCTCAGGCCCTGGGCAGATACTATCTGAAGCATGGCTAACCTCAGGTCTTCTTCTATTGTCCTCAGGCCCTGGGCAGATACTATCTGAAGCATGGCTAACCTCAGGTCTTCTTCTATTGTCCTCAGGCCCTGGGCAGATACTATCTGAAGCATGGCCAACCTCAGGTGTTGTCCTCAGGCCCTGGGCAGATACTATCTGAAGCATGGCTAACCTCAGGTGTTGTCCTCAGGCCCTGGGCAGCTACTATCTTGGCTAACCTCAGGTCTATTGTCCTCAGGCCCTGGGCAGATACTATCTGAAGCATGGCTAACCTCAGGTCTTGTCCTCAGGCCCTGGGCAGATACTATCTGAAGCATGGCTAACCTCAGGTCTTCTTCTATTGTCCTCAGGCCCTGGGCAGATACTATCTAAAGCATGGCCAACCTCAGGTGTTGTCCTCAGTCCCTGGGCAGATACTATCTGAAGCATGGCTAACCTCAGGTCTTATTCTATTGTCCTCAGGCCCTGGGCAGATACTATCTGAAGCATGGCCAACCTCAGGTGTTGTCCTCAGGCCCTGGGCAGATACTATCTGAAGCATGGCTAACCTCAGGTCTTCTTCTATTGTCCTCAGGCCCTGGGCAGATACTATCTGAAGCATGGCCAACCTCAGGTGTTGTCCTCCGGCCCTGGGCAGATACTATCTGAAGCATGGCCAACCTCAGGTGTTGTCCTCTTGCCCTGGGCAGATACTATCTGACGCATGGCTAACCTCAGGTCTTCTTCTATTGTCCTCAGGCCCTGGGCAGATACTATCTGAAGCATGGCTAACCTCAGGTCTTCTTCTATTGTCCTCAGGCCCTGGGCAGATACTATCTGAAGCATGGCTAACCTCAGGTCTTCTTCTATTGTCCTCAGGCCCTGGGCAGATACTATCTGAAGCACTGTTTGGCACTGTGGCAGCTCCTGACATCGCTCAAATCAGAAAACATGCTGTGGCTCAAGAGGGTAAGACACCTACTCACCTATTGCTGGCTAGGGAGCCTCTTGGGTGTATTAATATGGTAAAATGTGCCACAGGGCCTCAAATGCGGTAGTCTGGGCTCTGGGCATGGGTTAAAATCGAGGGTGGGGGAGAGAGCAAGCCTGCTACAGCTGTATTAGATGAGATGTGAAAATCAGCAACAACAATACATGTTCTCATCATAGCGACCATATTTTTGGGAAGCCCAAATTTGGGCATATAAAAGTTTCTATGTAAAAACTAGTTTCACAAATGAACTTCACATACTTTTCCGAACTCACTTCTTTGTTTCGCCTAAATCACTTGCACTGCTCGTGCTTTGGAGGTCGTAAGGGTCATGCTAGATAGTGATGGACTGAGAGAGATCAGCCAATGAAATTCCAGTGGGAGTTTTTTCCCGCTCTTGCCGTAGGTTCCATTCAAGTCCCTTTCTGAGGCGCTGTGAACGAGATGAACCCCTAACCCACTTGGCACTTAAACTATGAGAGGGCAATGTTAAGTGCCTAAAGGGGCTACCACATTATAAGCCCAAGAGTGCATTGATCCAATGTGTGCTTGTGTCTATAGTGGTTTTGAGCTGAGAGTAAGAGGGCAGCAGGGAAACGCTGAGCAGTGCAACAATATATCATGTTGCTGTTGTTGCTGTTGTTGTTGCTGTTGTTGTTGTTGTTGTTGTTGTTGTTGCTGTTGCTGTTGTTGTTGTTGTTTTTGCTGTTGTTGTTGTTGTTGTTTTTGTTGTTGTTTTTGCTGTTGTTGCTGTTGTTGTTGTTTTTTTTGTTGTTTTTGCTGTTGTTGCTGTTGTTGTTGTTGTTGTTGTTGTTGTTGTTTTTGCTGTTGTTGTTGTTGTTTTTGCTGTTGTTGTTGTTGTTTTTTTTGTTGTTTTTGCTGTTGTTTTTGTTGTTGTTTTTGCTGTTGTTGTTGTTGCTGTTGTTGTTGTTGTTGCTGCGCTTGGCTTTTCAGCACACAAATTGGAAGACGTAGTGTGGACATAGCATAAATGTAACTACTAGGGGTTGACTCCCTCTCTCTGTCCTAAGGACCCATTTGAAGGGATCTCAGAAGAGTACAGGAAGGCCCTGGGAGAGGAAGAGCACAGGCTACTCACTGGGTTCTTTAATAAAAGCAGCGCTGATTCCATCCTGCTGGAGATGCACGAGTTCCTGATACTGGTCCTGAAGGGTCCCCGCGCATCTGACACCTACAGGCCTGACTGGGGGTAAGGCTACGTACAGCCTGCAGGACACACCACACACACACACACACACACACGCTAGCAAAGGTCCAACAAGCAACGATGGAGTGGTTGTACTTGCCATTGTATAGAATGCTGAACATTCAAATTGTTCATGTGTAGCACTTAACCGTCTGGAAACGACGTCCACGAGGAAACATTTGCGCAGTATGACTTGGGGGGTTGATTAAGTGCAATGGGGAACTTGTTTTCTACACAGATCATTGATGATGATCTTCCCTGATGTTTCCCAGAACTTCACAGTACCTTAGTGGTGTACTTCTCCCCCTTCAAAGCAAACTTTCTTCAGACTGAATTTTTTTATTTTTTTTATAGCTTTTTTTTTTTTAATACCCCCCAAATGTCCATCTTAACCAATTAAAAATCATTCAACTAGTTCTGGGAACCTCACATGTGCCATTGTATTGCCTTTCTCTTCTAGTCTGAAAGACACACTTGTGGCATACATGGAGCGTAAGAACCTGGACATCCCACCTGACGTTGAGGAGTTCTTCCCTGAAGAGATCGACCTGTCTCAGTACATCGAAGCCTGGAAGTTGGCTGTGGCATTGAAACGGGAGAGAAGTCAGAGGTAGCTCCAACCTCACACACTTGCTCATTGATTTAATTACGCAATGAAAAAACGATATATCGCAAACCGCAAATGTAAACATAACTGGAGCCCCCTTGTCATTAGTGAAGGAAGGTTACTGTTACTGTCTCCTAGCGGGCTAAACGGCTACCTCCAGAACGCATAACCACAGAACGCAGTGTGTGTTCCCATCCGGCCCAATGCTATTTCAGCAAAAACTCTCTGTATACAGTATCTTTCCCACTGTCTCTCCTCTATCCAATAAAGCTTTTTTTTTTAAATGCTAAAAGAAAAAGAAAAAAGTTACTAGCAACAGATAATAGCAAAGTGAAGTTGAATAAGTGAATTTTGTTTCGCCATAAGTTGGTTAGCTAGCCAGAGTTATGTGCATTTATTTACAGCCATCTACCACTCGTACTCACTTTTCTTCATGCCTCCAAAATGCTGAGACTCTAGTTATGTCAAGGTTCTGTCAATGGAGGACCAGATGATGGCATTCCAGGCCTTTACATGTTTTTATTTTATATTTTTTTTAAATTGGGGGAATAATTACTTTTATTAGATTTACTTTAACTTCAATTAAATGTAGGTTGGTTAGGCCTACTGGTTAAGCCTACTGGTTAGGCCTACTGTCATCATAGTTTCTGACGAATCACTAGCTTTTAAATGTGTAATAAGTAAATTAAACACAAGAATCGGGAACATTGTCAGCGAAGATTTGTGAAAATATGTAGTAAGGAAAATGCATAGAGTTAGATAGAGGACTCATCTTTGTATTTGTGCCATTGTAGTGTCTGTAACAGAATGGACCGTACCATTGTAGTGTCTGTAACAGAATGGACAGTACCATTGTAGTGTCTGTAACAGAATGGACAGTACCATTGTAGTGTCTGTAACAGAATGGACAGTACCATTGTAGTGTCTGTAACAGAATGGACAGTACCATTGTAGTGTCTGTAACAGAATGGACAGTACCATTGTAGTGTCTGTAACAGAATGGACAGTACCATTGTAGTGTCTGTAACAGAATGGACAGTACCATTGTAGTGTCTGTAACAGAATGGACAGTGCCATTGTAGTGTCTGTAACAGAATGGACAGTGCCATTGTAGTGTCTGTAACAGAATGGACAGTGCCATTGAGGCTATCTCCAATTTTAAAGTAGTCAATTTTCTTCTTCTTTTGTGTTTAAAAAAAAAATATATATATATATATAAACACACACACAAATATTGGTGATGTACTGGCCCTACCAGTGCTGAAGTCTTAAATTAAATAATGTGTGTCATTCCAGTTTACTATTTTAAAATTGTGGAAGCCTTAAATATCAATGCTAAAAAAGGGTTATATTCATGTAGAGTCTTACTTACTTACTATGGTAAAATGTCAGCAACAAAACATATACCAGTTACACCTCCGACATCGCAATGATATGCTATGCAGTTTAATGTAGATCTTATTAAATCTACATGATATGCTATGCAGTTTAATGTAGATCTTATTAAATCTACATGATATGCTATGCAGTTTAATGTAGATCTGATTAAATCTAGATGATATGCTATGCAGTTTAATGTAGATCTGATTAAATCTAGATGATATGCTATGCAGTTTAATGTAGATCTGATTAAATCTACATGATATGCTATACAGTTTTATGTAGATCTGATTAAATCTAGATGATATGCTATGCAGTTTAATGTAGATCTGATTAAATCTAGATGATATGCTATGCAGTTTAATGTAGATCTGATTAAATCTAGATGATATGCTGTGCAGTTTAATGTAGATCTGATTAAATCTACATGATATGCTATGCAGTTTAATGTAGATCTGATTAAATCTAGATGAGATGCTATGCAGTTTAATGTAGATCTTATTAAATCTACATGATATGCTATGCAGTTTAATGTAGATCTGATTAAATCTAGATGATATGCTATGCAGTTTAATGTAGATCTGATTAAATCTAGATGATATGCTATGGAGTTTAATGTAGATCTGATTAAATCTAGGCCCTAGTCTAGACTTGAAGTATTGTCAATTTGATCATTTGAAGTTATTTTATATTGCAGTTCGGCATTGATCATGAATCTCAAGGATGAAATTGGTTTGTGAAAAATGTCATTGTACTTATTAAAACAATGATTGAAACAAAATCATTGTGCTATCGAGTGTGTGTGTGTGTTTTTTTTTTTTTTTTTTTGGGATATATCACTCCATCACAAATGTATACTTCATTCACGTGCTATCAGAAACTCGAAACCTCCGAGTTAAAATGAACATCATTTACTTGCGTTGTACTTCCTATTGGGTGATTCTGGTACTTTCAAGTGGGGGAACTCGGAGCTCATGTTTATACCACAAGTTTCCGTGACAGAAATGTCGGTCTCCTAGGTCTGACTAGCACATGAACACAGCATTAGGCCCAGCGACCCATTAAGACCATCGGCCATCATCACTCCATAGTTGATAGCAACAATACAAAAGATTAGCTTCACTGTCCTAATACATACTATAAACTGGGTGGTTCAAGCCCTGAATGCTGATTGGCTGACAGCCGTGGTATATCAGACCATATACCACGGGTATGACAAAACATTTAATTTTTACTGCTCTAATTATGTTGGTAACCAATTTATAATAGCAATAAGGTACCTCGGGAGTTTGTGGTATATGGCCAATATACCACAGCTAAGGGCTGAGTCGAGGCTCTCCGCGTTGCGGCGTGCATAAGAACAGCCCTTAGCCCGTAGTATATTGACCATATACCACACCCCCTCATGCATTATTGCTTAATTGAGGGTTCAGTTCCAAAGTGGTATATAATGTGCAATTGGCCTTTTTGTTAAACCGCATATTTTGCCAAACTTTTATTTATTTTTTATTCAAAGTTCACGTGAGATTTGTAACTGGGTTCTTTCTTGTAGGACTTTTTTTTAAATTTGATTGATGGACGAATAGTTAATAATGTAAGCCCACAATTGTCAATGTTCCCGACCATTCTGCTATGTTGTCCTCTTTTACCTGTGTATACACTCTATGTAATATACTCTCCTCTTTTACCTGTGTATTCACTCTATGTAATATACTCTCCTCTTTTACCTGTGTATACACTCTATGTAATATATTCTCCTCTTTTACCTGTGTATACACTCTGCTATGTAATATATTCTCCTCTTTTACCTGTGTATACACACTATGTAATATACTCTCCTCTTTTACCTGTGTATACACTCTGCTATATAATATATTCTCCTCTTTTACCTGTGTATACACTCTGCTATGTAATATACTCTCCTCTTTTACCTGTGTATACACTCTGCTATATAATATACTCTCCTCTTTTACCTGTGTATACACTCTGCTATATAATATATTCTCCTCTTTTACCTGTGTATACACTCTGTAATATACTACCTGTAATATACTCTCTCCTGTGTATACACTCTGCTACCTTACACTACCTGTGTATACACTCTGCTACCTGTAATATACTCTCCTCTTTTACCTGTGTATACACTCTGCTATGTAATATACTCTCCTCTTTTACCTGTGTATACACTCTGCTATGTAATATATTCTCCTCTTTTACCTGTGTATACACTCTGCTATGTAATATATTCTCCTCTTTTACCTGTGTATACACTCTGCTATGTAATATACTCTCCTTTTACCTGTGTATACACTCTGCTATGTATTTACCTGTGTATACACTCTGCTATGTAATATACTCTCCTCTTTTACCTGTGTATACACTCTGCTATGTAATATATTCTCCTCTTTTACCTGTGTATACACTCTATGTAATATACTCTCCTCTTTACCTGTGTATACACTCTGCTATAATATACTCTCCTCTTTACCTGTGTATACACTCTGCTATGTAATATACTTCCTCTTTTACCTGTGTATACACTCTATGTAATATACTCTCCTCTTTTACCTGTGTATACACTCTATATAATATACTCTCCTCTTTTACCTGTGTATATATACACTCTGCTATGTAATATATTCTCCTCTTTTACCTGTGTATACACTCTGCTATGTAATATATTCTCCTCTTTTACCTGTGTATACACTCTGCTATATAATATACTCTCCTCTTTTACCTGTGTATACACTCTGCTATGTAATATACTCTCCTCTTTTACCTGTGTATACACTCTATATAATATACTCTCCTCTTTTACCTGTGTATACACTCTGCTATGTAATATATTCTCCTCTTTTACCTGTGTATACACTCTATGTAATATACTCTCCTCTTTTACCTGTGTATACACTCTGCTATGTAATATACTCTCCTCTTTTACCTGTGTATACACTCTATGTAATATACTCTCCTCTTTTACCTGTGTATACACTCTATGTAATATATTCTCCTCTTTTACCTGTGTATACACTCTGCTATGTAATATATTCTCCTCTTTTACCTGTGTATACACTCTGCTATGTAATATACTCTCCTCTTTTACCTGTGTATACACTCTGCTATGTAATATACTCTCCTCTTTTACCTGTGTATACACTCTATGTAATATACTCTCCTCTTTTACCTGTGTATACACTCTGCTATGTAATATACTCTCCTCTTTTACCTGTGTATACACTCTGCTATATAATATACTCTCCTCTTTTACCTGTGTATACACTCTGCTATGTAATATAATCTCCTCTTTTACCTGTGTATACACTCTGCTATATAATATACTCTCCTCTTTTACCTGTGTATACACTCTATGTAATATATACCTGTGTATACACTCTATGTAATATATTCTCTTTTACCTGTGTATACACTCTGCTATATAATATACTCTCCTCTTTTACCTGTGTATACACTCTGCTATGTAATATATTCTCCTCTTTACCTGTGTATACACTCTGCTATGTAATATACACTCTCCTCTTTTACCTGTGTATACACTCTGCTATATAATATACACTCTCTCTCTTCTTTACCTGTGTATTACTCTGTGTAATATACTCTCCTCTTTTACCTGTGTATACACTCTGCTATGTAATATACTCTCCTCTTTTACCTGTGTATACACTCTATATAATATACTCTCCTCTTTTACCTGTGTATACACTCTGCTATGTAATATACTTCTCTTTTACCTGTGTATACACTCTGCTATGTAATATATTCTCCTCTTTTACCTGTGTATACACTCTGCTATGTAATATACTCTCCTCTTTTACCTGTGTATACACTCTGCTGTATATAATATACTCTCCTCTTTTACCTGTGTATACACTCTGCTATGTAATATACTCTCCTCTTTTACCTGTGTATACACTCTGCTATGTAATATACTCTCCTCTTTACCTGTGTATACACTCTGCTATGTAATATACTCTCCTTTTTACCTGTGTATACACTCTGCTATGTAATATACTCTCTTTTACCTCACTTTTACCTGTGTATACACTCTATGTAATATACTCTCCTCTTTTACCTGTGTATACACTCTGCTATGTAATATATTCTCCTCTTTTACCTGTGTATACACTCTGCTATGTAATATATTCTCTCCTTTTACCTGTGTATACACTCTGCTATGTAATATACTCTCCTCTTTTACCTGTGTATACACTCTGCTATGTAATATACTCTCCTCTTTTACCTGTGTATACACTCTATGTAATATATTCTCCTTTTTACCTGTGTATACACTCTGCTATGTAATATACTCTCCTCTTTTACCTGTGTATACACTCTGCACTCTCCTCTTTTACCTGTGTATACACTCTGCTATATAATATACTCTCCTCTTTTACCTGTGTATACACTCTGCTATGTAATATAATCTCCTCTTTTACCTGTGTATACACTCTGCTATATAATATACTCTCCTCTTTTACCTGTGTATACACTCTATATAATATACTCTCCTCTTTTACCTGTGTATACACTCTGCTATATAATATACTCTCCTCTTTTACCTGTGTATACACTCTGCTATATAATATACTCTCCTCTTTTACCTGTGTATACACTCTATGTAATATATTCTCCTCTTTTACCTGTGTATACACTCTGCTATGTAATATACTCTCCTCTTTTACCTGTGTATACACTCTATGTAATATATTCTCCTCTTTTACCTGTGTATACACTCTGCTATGTAATATACTCTCCTCTTTTACCTGTGTATACACTCTGCTATGTAATATACTCTCCTCTTTTACCTGTGTATACACTCTGCTATATAATATACTCTCCTCCTTTATACACTGTATATAATATATTCTCTTTTACCTGTGTATACACTCTATGTAATATACTCTCCTCTTTTACCTGTGTATACACTCTATGTAATATACTCTCCTCTTTTACCTGTGTATTCACTCTATGTAATATACTCTCCTCTTTTACCTGTGTATACACTCTATGTAATATACTCTCCTCTTTTACCTGTGTATACACTCTATATAATATACTCTCCTCTTTTACCTGTGTATATATACACTCTGCTATGTAATATATTCTCCTCTTTTACCTGTGTATACACTCTGCTATGTAATATATTCTCCTCTTTTACCTGTGTATACACTCTGCTATATAATATACTCTCCTCTTTTACCTGTGTATACACTCTGCTATGTAATATATTCTCCTCTTTTACCTGTGTATACACTCTATGTAATATACTCTCCTCTTTTACCTGTGTATACACTCTGCTATGTAATATACTCTCCTCTTTTACCTGTGTATACACTCTATGTAATATACTCTCCTCTTTTACCTGTGTATACACTCTGCTATGTAATATACTCTCCTCTTTTACCTGTGTATACACTCTGCTATATAATATACTCTCCTCTTTTACCTGTGTATACACTCTGCTATGTAATATACTCTCCTCTTTTACCTGTGTATACACTCTGCTATGTAATATACTCTCCTCTTTTACCTGTGTATACACTCTGCTATATAATATACTCTCCTCTTTACCTGTGTATACACTCTGCTATAATATACTCTCCTCTTTTACCTGTGTATACACTCTATGTAATATACTCTCCTCTTTACCTGTGTATACACTCTGCTATGTAATATATTCTCTCTCTTTTAATATACTCTGTGTATACACTCTGCTATGTAATATACTCTCCTCTTTACCTGTGTATACACTCTATGCTATATAATATACTCTCTATGTAATATATTCTTTTACCTGTGTATACACTCTGCTATGTAATATACTCTCCTCTTTTACCTGTGTATACACTCTGCTATGTAATATATTCTCCTCTTTTACCTGTGTATTCACTCTATGTAATATACTCTCCTCTTTTACCTGTGTATACACTCTATATAATATACTCTCCTCTTTTACCTGTGTATACACTCTGCTATGTAATATACTCTCCTCTTTTACCTGTGTATACACTCTGCTATGTAATATACTCTCCTCTTTTACCTGTGTATACACTCTGCTATGTAATATACTCTCCTCTTTTACCTGTGTATACACTCTGCTATGTAATATACTCTCCTCTTTTACCTGTGTATACACTCTGCTATGTAATATAATCTCCTCTTTTACCTGTGTATACACTCTGCTATGTAATATACTCTCCTCTTTTACCTGTGTATACACTCTGCTATGTAATATACTCTCCTCTTTTACCTGTGTATACACTCTGCTATGTAATATATTCTCCTCTTTTACCTGTGTATACACTCTGCTATGTAATATACTCTCCTCTTTTACCTGTGTATACACTCTGCTATGTAATATATTCTCCTCTTTTACCTGTGTATACACTCTGCTATGTAATATAATCTCCTCTTTTACCTGTGTATACACTCTATATAATATACTCTCCTCTTTTACCTGTGTATACACTCTGCTATGTAATATACTCTCCTCTTTTACCTGTGTATACACTCTGCTATATAATATACTCTCCTCTTTTACCTGTGTATACACTCTATGTAATATATAATATACTCTCCTCTTTTACCTGTGTATACACTCTATATAATATACTCTCCTCTTTTACCTGTGTATACACTCTGCTATATAATATACTCTCCTCTTTTACCTGTGTATACACTCTGCTATGTAATATAATCTCCTCTTTTACCTGTGTATACACTCTGCTATGTAATATACTCTCCTCTTTTACCTGTGTATACACTCTATGTAATATACTCTCCTCTTTTACCTGTGTATACACTCTGCTATGTAATATACTCTCCTCTTTTACCTGTGTATACACTCTGCTATATAATATACTCTCCTCTTTTACCTGTGTATACACTCTATGTAATATAATCTCCTCTTTTACCTGTGTATACACTCTGCTATGTAATATACTCTCCTCTTTTACCTGTGTATACACTCTATGTAATATAATCTCCTCTTTTACCTGTGTATACACTCTGCTATGTAATATACTCTCCTCTTTTACCTGTGTATACACTCTGCTATGTAATATACTCTCCTCTTTTACCTGTGTATACACTCTGCTATGTAATATACTCTCCTCTTTTACCTGTGTATTCACTCTATGTAATATAATCTCCTCTTTTACCTGTGTATACACTCTATGTAATATACTCTCCTCTTTTACCTGTGTATACACTCTGCTATGTAATATACTCTCCTCTTTTACCTGTGTATACACTCTGCTATGTAATATACTCTCCTCTTTTACCTGTGTATACACTCTATGTAATATACTCTCCTCTTTTACCTGTGTATACACTCTGCTATGTAATATAATCTCCTCTTTTACCTGTGTATACACTCTGCTATATAATATATTCTCCTCTTTTACCTGTGTATACACTCTATGTAATATACTCTCCTCTTTTACCTGTGTATACACTCTGCTATGTAATATATTCTCTCCTCTTTACCTGTGTATACACTCTGCTATGTAATATACTCTCCTCTTTTACCTGTGTATACACTCTGCTATATAATATACTCTCCTCTTTTACCTGTGTATACACTCTGCTATATAATATACTCTCCTCTTTTACCTGTGTATACACTCTATGTAATATACTCTCCTCTTTTACCTGTGTATACACTCTGCTATATAATATACTCTCCTCTTTTACCTGTGTATACACTCTGCTATATAATATACTCTCCTCTTTTACCTGTGTATACACTCTGCTATATAATATACTCTCCTCTTTTACCTGTGTATACACTCTATGTAATATACTCTCCTCTTTTACCTGTGTATACACTCTGCTATATAATATATTCTCCTCTTTTACCTGTGTATACACTCTGCTATAATATACTCTTTTACCTGTGTATACACTCTTTACCTGTGTGTGTATACACTCTGCTATGTAATATACTCTCCTCTTTTACCTGTGTATACACTCTATGTAATATAATCTCCTCTTTTACCTGTGTATACACTCTGCTATGTAATATACTCTCCTCTTTTACCTGTGTATACACTCTGCTATGTAATATACTCTCCTCTTTTACCTGTGTATACACTCTGCTATGTAATATACTCTCCTCTTTTACCTGTGTATACACTGTAATATACTCCTCTTTTTTACCTGTGTATACTATGTAATATAATCTCCTCTTTTACCTGTGTATACACTCTATGTAATATACTCTCCTCTTTTACCTGTGTATACACTCTGCTATGTAATATACTCTCCTCTTTTACCTGTGTATACACTCTGCTATGTAATATACTCTCCTCTTTTACCTGTGTATACACTCTATGTAATATACTCTCCTCTTTTACCTGTGTATACACTCTGCTATGTAATATAATCTCCTCTTTTACCTGTGTATACACTCTGCTATATAATATATTCTCCTCTTTTACCTGTGTATACACTCTATGTAATATACTCTCCTCTTTTACCTGTGTATACACTCTGCTATGTAATATATTCTCCTCTTTTACCTGTGTATACACTCTGCTATGTAATATACTCTCCTCTTTTACCTGTGTATACACTCTGCTATATAATATACTCTCCTCTTTTACCTGTGTATACACTCTGCTATATAATATACTCTCCTCTTTTACCTGTGTATACACTCTATGTAATATACTCTCCTCTTTTACCTGTGTATACACTCTGCTATATAATATACTCTCCTCTTTTACCTGTGTATACACTCTGCTATATAATATACTCTCCTCTTTTACCTGTGTATACACTCTGCTATATAATATACTCTCCTCTTTTACCTGTGTATACACTCTATGTAATATACTCTCCTCTTTTACCTGTGTATACACTCTGCTATATAATATATTCTCCTCTTTTACCTGTGTATACACTCTGCTATATAATATATTCTCCTCTTTTACCTGTGTATACACTCTATGTAATATACTCTCCTCTTTTACCTGTGCATACACTCTGCTATGTAATATATTCTCCTCTTTTACCTGTGTATACACTCTGCTATGTAATATACTCTCCTCTTTTACCTGTGTATACACTCTGCTATATAATATACTCTCCTCTTTTACCTGTGTATACACTCTGCTATGTAATATACTCTCCTCTTTTACCTGTGTATACACTCTATGTAATATACTCTCCTCTTTTACCTGTGTATACACTCTGCTATATAATATACTCTCCTCTTTTACCTGTGTATACACTCTATGTAATATACTCTCCTCTTTTACCTGTGTATACACTCTGCTATGTAATATACTCTCCTCTTTTACCTGTGTATACACTCTGCTATATAATATACTCTCCTCTTTTACCTGTGTATACACTCTGCTATGTAATATAATCTCCTCTTTTACCTGTGTATACACTCTGCTATATAATATACTCTCCTCTTTTACCTGTGTATACACTCTGCTATATAATATACTCTCCTCTTTTACCTGTGTATACACTCTGCTATATAATATACTCTCCTCTTTTACCTGTGTATACACTCTGATATATAATATATTCTCCTCTTTTACCTGTGTATACACTCTGATATATAATATATTCTCCTCTTTTACCTGTGTATACACTCTGCTATATAATATACTCTCCTCTTTTACCTGTGTATACACTCTATGTAATATACTCTCCTCTTTTACCTGTGTATACACTCTGCTATGTAATATAATCTCCTCTTTTACCTGTGTATACACTCTGCTATGTAATATACTCTCCTCTTTTACCTGTGTATACACTCTGCTATGTAATATACTCTCCTCTTTTACCTGTGTATACACTCTGCGTTTTGGAATCGAGCTCACTTTATTAAAAAAAATACAAAAATGTAACCCTTATTTTACCTGGTAAGTTGACTGAAAACACTTTCTCATTTGCAGCAATGGACCTGGGGAATAGTTACAGGGGAGAGGAGGGGGGGATGAATGAGCCAATTAGAAGCTGGGGATGATTAGGTGGCCATGATGATACGAAGGCCAGATTGGGAATTTAGCCAGGACACCGGGGTTAACACCTCAACTCTTACGATAAGATAAGTGCCGTGGGATGTTTAGTGACCACAGAGAGTCAGGACACCTGTATAACGTCCCGGCCGAAAGATTGAGTGGGTTCGTGTGTTTTTACTAGAACGTCCCATGAAACTACAAGACTTATTACTGTAATGTTGTTTTTAAGTATTCTTGTAGTTCATTTGGGTAGAATTGATTGTGCATGAAATAATGGGAGCCATTTAAAACGTGTTTATTTCAGGTTTATTTATGATCTGAAGGATGATGACTTCAGGGGCTCTGTACTCCTGATGCTGATACAGTCCTTCAGTGGACAGGAGTCAGGAGATGGCTCGGGTAATGGCTCTTGCTGATACAGGAGTCAGGAGATGGCTCGGGTAATGGCTCTTGCTGATACAGGAGTCAGGAGATGGCTCGGGTAATGGCTCTTGCTGATACAGGAGTCAGCAGATGGCTCGGGTAATGGCTCTTGCTGATACAGTCCTTCAGTGGACAGGAGTCAGGAGATGGCTCGGGTAATGGCTCTTGCTGAGTCAGGAGATGGCTCGGGTAATGGATCTTGCTGATACAGGAGTCAGGAGATGGCTCGGGTAATGGCTCTTGCTGATACAGTCCTTCAGTGGACAGGAGTCAGGAGATGGCTTGGGTAATGGCTCTTGCTGATACAGGAGTCAGGAGATGGCTCGGGTAATGGCTCTTGCTGATACAGGAGTCAGGAGAAGGCTCGGGTAATGGCTCTTGCTGATACAGGAGTCAGCAGATGGCTCGGGTAATGGCTCTTGCTGATACAGGAGTCAGGAGAAGGCTCGGGTAATGGCTCTTGCTGATACAGGAGTCAGGAGATGGCTCGGGTAATGGCTCTTGCTGATACAGGAGTCAGGAGAAGGCTCGGGTAATGGCTCTTGCTGATACAGGAGTCAGGAGAAGTCTCAGGTAATGGCTCTTGCTGATACAGTCCTTCAGTGGACAGGAGTCAGGAGGTGGCTCGGGTAATGGCTCTTGCTGATACAGGAGTCAGGAGATGGCTCGGGTAATGGCTCTTGCTGATACAGGAGTCAGCAGATGGCTCGGGTAATGGCTCTTGCTGATACAGTCCTTCAGTGGACAGGAGTCAGGAGAAGGCTCAGGTAATGGATCTTGCTGATACAGGAGTCAGGAGATGGCTCGGGTAATGGCTCTTGCGTTGTATGAGTCATTATGACAGTTGGGTAGGTTTCTTTGAATTACGATGTTTAACTAGAGCCTTATTTAGGGCCAGGAAGTTTTCCCTGACTGTGGTTACCCCCAGTCAACAAGGGCCAAACCAGCATGCGTTTGCAGAGAGTAGAATGGTCTGTGGTGGCTGCTTTGAAACGACATGCTATATCTGTTTCCCTATCAGATAGTAGATCTGTGACTGGTGCTACGTGCTGGAGTCCATGATGATTGTTCTCAACACTACGTACAGTAAGAAGAGTCCTGTTACACACACACACACGGGTGACACTGGCTCTTAACAAGCAAAGCTCTCACTTTTCAGCCTTGTCCGATGTCCCTTTAACTACGACGACCCCTGAACCCACTACTACAAACCACCACAACTCCGGTACCAGACACATAAACTACACGTAAACCTACAAAGGCTCCTGATGCAGACACCAAACCTCCAACTACAACAACGGCTCACACCACCACAAAGAAACCAACCCTGGCTCCTGTCACTACCGCCAAGGCAACACCGAGTCCACCTATGGCGGCTCCAGAGCTGGTGAGTGGGTTGGAACCTCCTCGAGGTGGGTCTCATCAGGGCTGGTCTGGAGTCCATTGGTCTGGATGCTTCCACTGCTCACCTGGCCAACCAGCTCTGCTCCTCTCACCAGGAGCATGTAAGGACACAGTGTGGCACCAGGGGGAATGCAAGGTGGGCAGCCGCGGAAACCCTGAAGCTGAGAAAATGCATATTATATTCAGTCATGTAGGGTCTATGGTAACATTGTGCTAACCCTTCCTGGTCACCTGTGCTACCTATATACACACACATGTGACCAATGACCCATGACCCCAACACATGTCCTCTAGCGTACAAAACAAGTCAAAATAACCTTGACAGACCGCATACACAACTCATAAACAGGCCAAAATGTCTCCTACACAGATAGTGATTGGATCATATTGATCAGTTCACGAAATCCACATGTTAGCACAAGGTGTTAACAAGGATTCTTACTTCCCCTGCTCTTTCCCCTTCAGACTTGTTCAAGGAGGAAGATCCACTCCGTGTCCCGCTCTGTCCCGATCAAGACCCTTACTATCTGACCAATCACCTGTAAGTATGAACCATAGAAATAGTAATGCTAGTTAATTAATTCTAGTAATTCCATTTCTATGGTACGAACCTCAGTAGCTTGTGAAATTCTGCCAGTCAGAAGAGAGCTGAACCTGATACTGTTGATGATGTCATAGTGGGATGAGACCAGTGGTTTTTATCAGGGCTGGGACCAACAGGCGTTTCACAACGTCTCACCTGATTCACCTATTCAAGGGCTTGATGATTATTTGACAAGTTCAATCAGGTGAGCGAACCTGTGGAATGGTTCAAATACATGGAAACAGCTGTGGGTGACGTTTTGGAGCGGTTTTCCTCTCAAGGAGAGGTTTGAAAACCCACTGGACTAGATGCACGGGTGACGTTTTTATTTTCTTTGACCTACAGGGGGCCAGGATCTGGAGAGAGCTGTACGTCATCACCTACCTGTTTCCTGTCTTCTTATCCATATGTCCCTCGAGCATGTCTAGTGCAACCCCCCTCACTCTTTTTATTTAGAACAAAAAAAAGGTCTTCTAATTTGGAACATGAGGAATCCTAGAATAAGCCTCACTACCCTACACTGTCCTAGGAAATCGGGTCATCTTTCTTTCCCCAACTTTAAGCTAATTTTTTTGGCTTTTCAGATGAGAACATTTGAGATCTGGCTAAACCCTACCTTTGATGTGCCTTGGCGAATAGTAAACAAAATAAAAGGCTTTGTGCTCCCCAATTAGAATGCAAGATCTTCCATTTTGGGTCACATTGGGTCTATATTAAGCTCCTTGATTGTTTTGGCAGCAAATCAATAACATCTACTCCTCAATCTTCATGAAATCTCTGTCTCGTTCCATGCCCTTCACCTTTCCCCAATGATCTGGTATACATGTGCTGTCAGATATCTGTAATTCACAAAGGTCATGGTTCATTTCAAGATATTAAAATAATCATATTCCCCTCACTGGTTTTTCGTGGTTCTCCATCTTCAACTGCACAGTATTTTATGGTTCAAGATGTACCTTGGATGACAGACAGGCCCTTGGTCTTGTTTCTGCAATGTACAACAGGTATTCCTCCTCATCATATCACATGCCTGTCCAAGAGTTGGGGAAAATATATTCTTAAACACTGTACTGGAGTGGGATAATATTAATTATTCAAAGAACCAGCTCATCCATTATAATTTTCATAATATTTGTCATAATCATGAACATAAATCCTATGATTAATTTTAAATATATCATAATCCTAAAACCCAGATTTAATCTGAGTGACAGTGATTTATAAAACTTTTGTTCGTGTTCTGAAGTAGGTAACTTAATGCACATATTTTGGAACTGCACAAATGTAAAACCATTCTCAAATAATATAATGAAATGTTATTTGTCACATGCGCCCGAATTACAACAGGTGTAGGTAGACCTTACAGTGAATTGAGGATGTCGATTACGGCAACAAGTCTGCTTTTTAACAGAGGGCCATGTCCCTGTCCTAAACATCAACAATATCCCATCAAGAGAAATACGGATGTGTCCGAGAATGATATATCAAGCACAAAGCTACCAGTAAACAGAAACTATTGTCTTTTTATCAAATGATACTGACGCAACAAGTTGTTTTTAGAGTGTAAAAGAATGCAGTTGAACAAATTAATAGACTGTTGCACTTATGACGCGCCGAACACGCCGACAGGGCTTTTGCGCAAAATGGTAAGCAGCAGCATCTGGATATATATGCAACAAAAGTTCAACATTCACGTTCTGCTACCATTTCTGTCAAGCCGTCTACGCATACGGTTTGACGTATACGTTCGATAAATCGAACGTATGCACCACACAGAAGGCACTGCAACTGTCTCTGCAAAAAGCAAGGCAAACGCAGCGTTTCATTGGACATGAATGTAATTCTGGTGTACCAAAATGCACAAAACTCTCGATGTGATCGAAGCGTGAATGGCCTACTCTGATCAAGGATTTACTCTTAATCAAACCATTTACATCTCAGTAGCCAGATAGTACATGAATTGTGGGATCTTACACCTTTATACCACTAGATGGCAGCATATATGTACTTTTCATTGGCAGTATCAGTAATTCTGAGGCCGGAAAGAAATTACTTATATTGAAATACATGGCCATGTCCAATAATAAGCTCCCAATCACACTGGATTATCCAAAACCAATTCCCATACTACCCACGCACAAACAAAGCATTTTTACAAGACCAGACACCACCACTACACCTCACAACACCTCATGCTAGACTGTTCGTTTCTCAGCACATATCAAAGCTGCAGGCTAAAGTTAAATCTAGACTTGGTTTCCTCTATCGTAAATCGCTCCTCTTTCACCCCAGCTGCCAAACTAACCCTGATTCAGATGACCATCCTACCCATGCTAGAGTATGGAGATGTAAATTATAGATCGGCAGGTCAGGGTGCTCTCGAGCGGCTAGATGTTCTTTACCATTCGGCCATCAGATTTGCCACCAATGCTCCTTATAGGACACATCACTGCACTCTATACTCCTCTGTAAACCGGTCATCTCTGTATACCCGTCACATGACCACTGGTTGATGCTTATTTATAAAAACCCTCTTAGGCCTCACTCTCCCCTATCTGAGATATATACTGCAGCCCTCATCCTCCACATACAACACCCGTTCTGCCAGTCACATTCTGTTAAAGGTCCCCAAAGCACCCACATCCCTGGGTCACTACTCTTTTCAGTTCGCTGCAGCTAGCGACTGGAACGAGCTGCAACAAACACTCAAACTGGACAATTTTATCTCAACCTCTTCATTCAAAGACTCGATCATGGACACTCTTACTGACAGTTGTGGCTGCTTTGTGTGATGTATTGTTGTCTCTACCTTGTCCTTTGTGCTGTTGTCTGTGCCCAATAATGTTTGTACCATGTTTTGTGCTGCTACCATGTTGTTGTCATGTTGCTACCATGTTGTTGTCATGTTGCTACCATGCTGTTGTCATGTTGCTACCATGTTGTTGTCATGTTGCTACCATGCTGTTGTCATGTTGCTACCATGCTGCCTTGCTTTGTTGTTGTCTTAGGTCTCTATTTATGTAGTGTTGCTATCTCTCTTGTGGTGATGTGTGCTTTGTAATATATGTTTTTTTAAATCATCACAGCCCCTGTCCCCACAGGTCTTTTGTCTTTTGGTAGGCCTTCATTGTAAATGAGAATTTGTTCTTAACTGACTTGCCTCGTTAAATACAGATATATAAATCACTAACTCCAGCACCAGATACCACCACTGCTAGGCCTATGTGTGAGCCACTCTAAGATTATTAATTTTTTTAAGTCAGCAAAATGTGTATCACAAAGCATTAATTTCCATAGATCATAATCAATGCAACACACAATCATTATGCAATTTATTGTATTGTTGTTTGAGTCATGTTTTATAATTTGGTTTAACACACAGGCTAATTGAGAGCTGCTTTTATCTGAGTCTGCTTGATTCTTTCAACACCTTGTACCGTCACCCTGCGATCCAGTCAGCGTATTGGCAGTGGGCTCACTTGATTGCAGATCTGAGATATGTGTGCGTGCCGCAACAAGAGGTCATTTGGAACGCGGATGGTGGAGAAACACGCACAGCGCACGCTTGTTGGAACCCGCACCCATAGCCTATATTCGCTCTTTCCTATCCGTGACAGAGGCTGCAAAAATGTCGATCAAGAAAAGTAAAACCGTCGTTTTTGAAAGACGTGCAGGGGATTTAACTGCGTTGTATTGTATGAATGATTGGGTGATTGCAGTGGTGTTGGCTATTATTGCCATGATGTCTGTATGGGCTGCACTCATCATATACAGATATATACAGACAGAGAGAGGTAAAAGAAGAAAGGTTGATGACGACACTATTTTGGAAACTGAAAAGGATGAAAATGAGACGACAAACGAAGAAAAAATACTGTCCTGTGTCGAGTCAACAGGTAAATCAACATTTTATTAGTGTTCAATTCTTCACTGATCGGTCCTAGGATTGTAATCAAGTCGAATGTAACCCATATGCAGCATATCTACGCTTGTTATGTTTTGTGCTATATGAGAGATCCGCCATGATAATGAATCGGAAGCCTACTACAGTCATGTCTACAAACACGTGTGCGCAGGTCTCCTTGAAGCTGTCAGCTGTGAGCGCGCAGGAGGTTGAAAATATAAATGGTTATATCAATGAAGCCCTTTGCTTAAGTGAACAACAAATATCAGTTGTCTGTAACAAAATTCCCTAGTTTAATTGTCTGTATAATGCTTTAGATATTACAGTAGCTATTAGATTTGTTTGCTGGGTTGGGTAGGTTACTGTCAGAAATTGTAATCAGTAAAGTAACTTTTGGTTTACACATACTCTAACGTAATTTCATTACTATTCAGTTACTTTTGCATTACTTTCCCCTTAAGGAGGCAGACAAAAATAATCATAGTGGTCTCTGTATGGGGTCAATTTCACGCCATATGAAATTGAATTCAAAATAAAATAAATCGTGAACATAAAGTTGAGAATGTAAACATAGTTTCGAGGACGGGTGAAATAATGGATGTTGAAATCAAAACCAAACAATTGTAGCTAAATGTATAGAATTATAAACAAAAATAAGACATCAAAAGCAAAACCCCAAAAACGTGTAATCAAATCATTTTTAAAGCGAGAGCAAAACTCTATGACAAATTATTAAAATATTTGAAAACGAATGCAAACATCGTTTCCCGTTAAACTTTCCCAGCAAGGAATCCTAAATACATTTTTCCTACGCTCTTGCCTGCATGTACTACCTATTGGTTACGCTACTCGTGTCTTTGCTTTCACTGTCAGTCCTTTCGAGTGCGAGGTTTGGCATTATATTTCCGTGAAGGGCGGGGTTTAGAGGGAAGCGTAGACGATGAGTCTCCATTGGTCCGCTAGTTTTGGAGTGACAGTTCCGTGATCAGCAGAGTTATAGGCTACACTACAGCAAGGACCTGCATGCTGTTCATGATCAGGAAACCTCAGTTGATCTTGTCATTTCAGATAATGTGACGGTAGCCTCACAATATTGGCCACCATTAATTGTATATTTGAGGGATTTATAAAATAAAAGTGATCTATACCTGACAAGTATGTGTGGTTTAAGTTCATTTCCCATCCTTTGTGGGCTCTGCCTGTCAAGCAGCAGAAGGGTACATTTTCCGATGTTCAGTTAGCTGGTAATGTTAACTTTGCTAGCTACTGATATAAACTTTGTACAGTTAGCTGGTAATGTTAACTTTGCTAGCTACTGATATAAACTTTGTACAGTTAGCTGGTAATGTTAACTTTGCTAGCTACTGATAAACTTTGTACAGTTAGCTGGTAATGTTAACTTTGCTAGCTACTGATAAACTTTGTACAGTTAGCTGGTAATGTTTACTTTGCTAGCTACTGGTAGAAACTTTACAGTTAGCTGGTAATGTTAACTTTGCTAGCTACTGGTAGAAACTTTGTGCAGTTAGCTGGTAATGTTTACTTTGCTAGCTACTGATAGACACTGTACTGTTAGCTGGTAATGTTTACTTTGCGAGCTACTGGTAGAAACTTTGTACAGTTGGCTCAACGTATAGTGGTAGGTAGACCTAATGTACTTTTTATGTAGAACCCATTGAGGGGATCCCAACAACCAATGAAGGTGTAGACGTAGCGAATTTAGCTAACATCCCCCTTTTCAACATTTGTTTTTAAGAGTGTTTACGATTGCTGCTGACAGACATGATAGGCGACATTGATTGATGGATCACATCAAATTGGCTAGCTAGTTAACAACAGATCACATCAAATTGGCTAGCTCGTTAACAACAGATCACATCAAATTGGCTAGCTAGTTAACAACAGATCACATCAAATTGGCTAGCTCGTTAACAACAGATCACAACAGATCACATCAAATTGGCTAGCTCGTTAACAACAGATCACATCAAATTGGCTAGCTCGTTAACAACAGATCACAACAGATCACATCAAATTGGCTAGCTAGTTAACAACAGATCACATCAAATTGGCTAGCTCGTTAACAACAGATCACAACAGATCACATCAAATTGGCTAGCTAGTTAACAACAGATCACATCAAATTGGCTAGCTCGTTAACAACAGATCACAACAGATCACATCAAATTGGCTAGCTAGTTAACAACAGATCACATCAAATTGGCTAGCTCGTTAACAACAGATCACAACAGATCACATCAAATTGGCTAGCTAGTTAACAACAGATCACATCTAATTGGCTAGCTCGTTAACAACAGATCACAACAGTTCACATCAAATTGGCTAGCTCGTTAACAACAGATCACATCAAATTGGCTAGCTAGTTAACAACAGATCACATCAAATTGGCTAGCTATTTAACAACAGATCACATCAAATTGGCTAGCTAGTTAACAACAGATCACATCAAATTGGCTAGCTCGTTAACAACAGATCACATCAAATTGGCTAGCTCGTTAACAACAGATCACATCAAATTGGCTAGCTCGTTAACAACAGATCACATCAAATTGGCTAGCTAGTTAACAACAGATCACATCAAATTAGCTAGCTAGTTAACAACAGATCACATCAAATTGGCTAGCTAGTTAACAACAGATCACATCAAATTGGCTAGCTATTTAACAACAGATCACATCAAATTGGCTAGCTAGTTAACAACAGATCACATCAAATTGGCTAGCTAGTTAACAACAGATCACATCTAATTGGCTAGCTCGTTAACAACAGATCACATCAAATTGGCTAGCTCGTTAACAACAGATCACATCAAATTGGCTAGCTAGTTAACAACAGATCACATCAAATTGGCTAGCTAGTTAACAACAGATCACATCAAATTGGCTAGCTAGTTAACAACAGATCACATCAAATTGGCTAGCTAGTTAACAACAGATCACATCAAATTGGCTAGCTCGTTAACAACATATCACATCAAATTGGCTAGCTCGTTAACAACATATCACATCAAATTGGCTAGCTCGTTAACAACAGATCACATCAAATTGGCTAGCTCGTTAACAACAGATCACATCAAATTGGCTAGCTCGTTAACAACAGATCACATCAAATTGGCTAGCTAGTTAATAATATAATAATAATAATATATGCCATTTAGCAGACGCTTTTATCCAAAGCGACTTACAGTCATGTGTGCATACATTCTACGTATGGGTGGTCCCGGGAATCGAACCCACTACCCTGGCGTTACAAGCGCCATGCTCTACCAACTGAGCTACAGAAGGACCACAACAACAGATCACATCAAATTGGCTAGCTAGTTAACAACAGATCACATCAAATTGGCTAGCTAGTTAACAACAGATCACATCAAATTGGCTAGCTAGTTAACAACAGATCACATCAAATTGGCTAGCTAGTTAACAACAGATCACATCAAATTGGCTAGCTAGTTAACAACAGATCACATCAAATTGGCTAGCTCGTTAACAACAGATCACATCAAATTGGCTAGCTCGTTAACAACAGATCACATCAAATTGGCTAGCTCGTTAACAACAGATCACATCAAATTGGCTAGCTCGTTAACAACAGATCACATCAAATTGGCTAGCTAGTTAACAACAGATCACAACAGATCACATCAAATTGGCTAGCTAGTTAACAACAGATCACATCAAATTGGCTAGCTCGTTAACAACAGATCACATCAAATTGGCTAGCTCGTTAACAACAGATCACATCAAATTGGCTAGCTAGTTAACAACAGATCACATCAAATTGGCTAGCTCGTTAACAACAGATCACATCAAATTGGCTAGCTCGTTAACAACAGATCACATCAAATTGGCTAGCTCGTTAACAACAGATCACATCAAATTGGCTAGCTAGTTAACAACAGATCACATCAAATTGGCTAGCTCGTTAACAACAGATCACATCAAATTGGCTAGCTCGTTAACAACAGATCACAACAGATCACATCAAATTGGCTAGCTAGTTGACAACAGATCACAACAGATCACATCAAATTGGCTAGCTCGTTAACAACAGATCACATCAAATTGGCTAGCTCGTTAACAACAGATCACATCAAATTGGCTAGCTCGTTAACAACAGATCACATCAAATTGGCTAGCTCGTTAACAACAGATCACATCAAATTGGCTAGCTCGTTAACAACAGATCACATCAAATTGGCTAGCTCGTTAACAACAGATCACATCAAATTGGCTAGCTAGTTAACAACAGATCACATCAAATTGGCTAGCTAGTTAACAACAGATCACATCAAATTGGCTAGCTAGTTAACAACAGATCACATCAAATTGGCTAGCTCGTTAACAACAGATCACATCAAATTGGCTAGCTCGTTAACAACAGATCACATCAAATTGGCTAGCTAGTTAACAACAGATCACATCAAATTGGCTAGCTCGTTAACAACAGATCACATCAAATTGGCTAGCTCGTTAACAACAGATCACAACAGATCACATCAAATTGGCTAGCTAGTTGACAACAGATCACAACAGATCACATCAAATTGGCTAGCTAGCTAACAACAGATCACATCAAATTGGCTAGCTCTTTAACAACAGATCACATCAAATTGGCTAGCTCATTAACAACAGATCACATCAAATTGGCTAGCTAGTTAACAACAGATCACATCAAATTGGCTAGCTCGTTAACAACAGATCACATCAAATTGGCTAGCTCGTTAACAACAGATCACAACAGATCACATCAAATTGGCTAGCTAGTTGACAACAGATCACAACAGATCACATCAAATTGGCTAGCTAGTTGACAACAGATCACAACAGATCACATCAAATTGGATAGCTAGTTAACAACAGATCACATCAAATTGGCTAGCTCGTTAACAACAGATCACATCAAATTGGCTAGCTAACTTTGAGGGGATAAACTAGACAGCCATATCCAAATAGTGTTTGATTTGCTTTCCATCTATAGTGTTGGTGACAGTAGTCTGATTTGCTTTCCATCTATAGTGGTGGTGACAGTAGTCTGATTTGCTTTCCATCTATAGTGGTGGTGACAGTAGTCTGATTTGCTTTCCATCTATAGCGGTGGTGACAGTAGTCTGATTTGCTTTCCATCTATAGTGGTGGTGACAGTAGTCTGATTTGCTTTCCATCTATAGCGGTGGTGACAGTAGTCTGATTTGCTTTCCATCTATAGCGGTGGTGACAGTAGTCTGATTTGCTTTCCATCTATAGTGGTGGTGACAGTAGTCTGATTTGCTTTCCATCTATAGTGGTGGTGACAGTAGTCTGATTTGCTTTCCATCTATAGCGGTGGTGACAGTAGTCTGATTTGCTTTCCATCTATAGTGGTGGTGACAGTAGTCTGATTTGCTTTCCATCTATAGCGGTGGTGACAGTAGTCTGATTTGCTTTCCATCTATAGCGGTGGTGACAGTAGTCTGATTTGCTTTCCATCTATAGTGGTGGTGACAGTAGTCTGATTTGCTTTCCATCTATAGCGGTGGTGACAGTAGTCTGATTTACTTTCCATCTATAGTGTTGGTGACAGTAGTCTGATTTGCTTTCCATCTATAGCGGTGGTGACAGTAGTCTGATTTGCTTTCCATCTATAGTGGTGGTGACAGTAGTTTGATTTGCTTTCCATCTATAGTGGTGGTGACAGTAGTCTGATTTGCTTTCCATCTATAGTGGTGGTGACAGTAGTCTGACAACTTTACCAGGACGAGGACTTGTCCATGTCAAGCTCTTTCCAAAAGCGGAATCTCCGATGAAGCAAGCTAAATGACACATGTTTTTCTCCACACAGATATTATATGTGGAATAATCGGGATATATTGTATGAAAATACTTCTTTGTTTTTAGAATATTGGTTCCGAAATAATATCCTATTGGTGAGCCAACTGGTAAATGCAGAGGGTCTTCTACTCAGTTATAAGGAATTCTTATCACTTTACAAGGTCCCTGTAACACCTAAAGATTTTGCCATGGTTTTAGACGCCATTCCATTTACATTTACATTTAAGTCATTTAGCAGACGCTCTTATCCAGAGCGATTCCCTCAGGTGTTGCTCTGTTATTCAGGAACGTGTCAAGACCTGACCCTCAGAGCCTACCTTCTGTTGACCCTGTTGACTCATCAGTAGGAAAGGCCTGACCCTCAGAGCCGACCTTCTATTGACCCTGTTGACTCATCAGTAGGAAAGACCTGACCCTCAGAGCCTACCTTCTATTGACCCTGTTGACTCATCAGTAGGAAAGACCTGACCCTCAGAGCCTACCTTCTATTGACCCTGTTGACTCATCAGTAGGAAAGACCTGACCCTCAGAGCCTACCTTCTATTGACCCTGTTGACTCATCAGTAGGAAAGACCTGACCCTCAGAGCCTACCTTCTATTGACCCTGTTGACTCATCAGTAGGAAAGACCTGACCCTCAGAGCCTACCTTCTATTGACCCTGTTGACTCATCAGTAGGAAAGACCTGACCCTCAGAGCCTACCTTCTATTGACCCTGTTGACTCATCAGTAGGAAAGACCTGACCCTCAGTGCCTACCTTCTATTGACCCTGTTGACTCATCAGTAGGAAAGACCTGACCCTCAGAGCCTACCTTCTGTTGACCCTGTTGACTCATCAGTAGGAAAGACCTGACCCTCAGAGCCTACCTGCTATTGACCCTGTTGACTCATCAGTAGGAAAGACCTGACCCTCAGAGCCTACCTTCTGTTGACTCATCAGTAGGAAAGATTTAAGACCTGACCCTCAGAGCCTACCTTCTGTTGACCCTGTTGACTCATCAGTAGGAAAGACCTGACCCTCAGAGCCTACCTTCTATTGACCCTGTTGACTCATCAGTAGGAAAGACCTGACCCTCAGAGCCTACCTTCTATTGACCCTGTTGACTCATCAGTAGGAAAGACCTGACCCTCAGAGCCTACCTTCTATTGACCCTGTTGACTCATCAGTAGGAAAGACCTGACCCTCAGAGCCGACCTTCTATTGACCCTGTTGACTCATCAGTAGGAAAGATTTAAGACCTGACCCTCAGAGCCTACCTTCTATTGACCCTGTTGACTCATCAGTAGGAAAGGCCTGACCCTCAGAGCCGACCTTCTATTGACCCTGTTGACTCATCAGTAGGAAAGATTTAAGACCTGACCCTCAGAGCCTACCTTCTGTTGACTCATCAGTAGGAAAGGCCTGACCCTCAGAGCCGACCTTCTATTGACCCTGTTGACTCATCAGTAGGAAAGACCTGACCCTCAGAGCCTACCTTCTGTTGACTCATCAGTAGGAAAGACCTGACCCTCAGCCTACCTGCTATTGACCCTGTTGACTCATCTGTAGGAAAGACCTGACCCTCAGAGCCTACCTTCTATTGACCATGTTGACTCATCAGTAGGAAAGACCTGACCCTCAGAGCCTACCTGCTATTGACCCTGTTGACTTATCAGTAGGAAAGATTTAAGACCTGACCCTCAGAGCCTACCTTCTGTTGACCCTGTTGACTCATCAGTAGGAAAGACCTGACCCTCAGAGCCTACCTTCTATTGACCCTGTTGACTCATCAGTAGGAAAGACCTGACCCTCAGAGCCTACCTTCTATTGACCCTGTTGACTCATCAGTAGGAAAGACCTGACCCTCTGAGCCTACCTTCTATTGACCCTGTTGACTCATCAGTAGGAAAGACCTGACCCTCAGAGCCTACCTTCTATTGACCCTGTTGACTCATCAGTAGGAAAGACCTGACCCTCAGAGCCTACCTGCTATTGACCCTGTTGACTCATCTGTAGGAAAGACCTGACCCTCAGAGCCTACCTTCTGTTGACCCTGTTGACTCATCAGTAGGAAAGACCTGACCCTCAGAGCCTACCTTCTGTTGACCCTGTTGACTCATCAGTAGGAAAGACCTGACCCTCAGTGCCTACCTTCTGTTGACCCTGTTGACTCATCAGTAGGAAAGATTTAAGACCTGACCCTCAGAGCCTACCTTCTGTTGACTCATCAGTAGGAAAGGCCTGACCCTCAGAGCCGACCTTCTATTGACCCTGTTGACTCATCAGTAGGAAAGACCTGACCCTCAGAGCCTACCTTCTGTTGACTCATCAGTAGGAAAGATTTGTTTCTCTTTTGGTCCATTCAACAACAGAGCGAAAGAAAACTGTGGCAAGACATCAGTAGGTTTATAATTGAACGCATTTATGAAGATTTTACACTATTGCGGAGAGATGTACTGTTTGGATTCTTTACATACAATAGAAATAAGCTGAAACATTTGTATGTAATTCATTTCATTATTCTTTTGGCCAAATTTCATATACACAAATGTAAATGTACAAACAGAAAATCATTTTCGTACCCTACAAAAATAAATGTAACTTTATTTTAAGACGGTTAAATGCTCTACCAACAAAAAAAAACTGTTAGAATTGTAAGTATATGCATGTCCCTTAAGGTCCTTGTGTAATTGTAATGTGATATTGTACCCCCTAGCCCCGCCCCCAGCCCCGCCCCTAGCTCGATTGTCCATTGTTTGTAATCTATGTATGCTTGTGTTGCCTCATGTGCTTTATGTATTGATTTGTTGTTAATAAAAATAAAATACACATGTTGTTTGCTTAGCTAGCTAGCTACATCCAAAATGGATATGCTACCTTCACATATCTGAAATTACATGATCAATTGGTGTTTACTGATCACGAAAAGCATGCAGTTACTGTATAACTCTGATGATAAGAGCTAAATGTGGAATAATCTGAAATGTGAAGTTCTCACTAGGCTCTTAAAGAGGTGACGATATTAAAACTAATTAGTTTTAACATTTATTTAACCATCTCTTGAAAATGGCACATAGTTGTCAATGGTTTTAGCGGAGCTGTGGGTCTCCTTGCCCCCCAACAGCCAAATTGAAAGCTCTGCACCGTATTGTGAGGTTTTATTGATAACAACCTATTCATTCCAATTAGACTGGTTTGGAACTTTGAGGGTTTATGACATGGCCCATCCAGTCATTTAATAGGATCTCCAATGTGCTTATTTTCCAGAGGAGGGTGAAGAAGAGACACTGGAGAGCTGGGATGGAGAGGAATGGAGGAGAGAGCCAATGGAATGGATTCCAACAACCAGTGAGAATGTAGAACCCTTTGAGGAGACCCCAACAATACCCAATGAGGATGTAGAACCCTTTGAGGGGATCCCAGCCACCAATGAGGATGTAGAACCCATTGAGGGGATCTCAGCAACAACCAATGAGGATATAGAACCCATTGAGGGGATACCAACAACCAATGAAGGTGTAGAACCCATTGAGGGGATCCCAACAACCAATGAGGGTGTAGAATCCATTGGGGGGATCCCAACAACCAATGAGGGTGTAGAACCCATTGAGGGGATCCCAACAACCAATGAGGGTGTAGAACACATTGAGGGGATCCCAACAACCAATGAGGGTGTAGAACACATTGAGGGGATCCCAACAACCAATGAAGGTGTAGAACACATTGAGGGGATCCCGACAATAACCATTGATGAGATAGAACCCATTACAAGGATTCGAACAACAACCAATGAAGATTTGGAACCCATTAAACAGATCCGAGTACGGACCAATGAGGATCTACAACCCATTAGACGCATCCGATCACTAACCAATGAGGATCTACAACCCATTAGACGCATCCGAACACTAACCAATGAGGATCTAGAACCCATTAGACGCATCCGAACACTAACCAATGAGGATCTAGAACCAATTAGACGGAACCGAACAGCAACCAATGAGGATCTACAACCCATTAGACGCATCCGAACAACAACCAATGAGAGCGATGGTCCTTACACGTGGGAGTCGTATGCTGAGTGGCAGATCGTTGAGGAGTTTCACCTCGGCTCTCAACCTCAAGAGCACTGTGAAGGCACATGTCAGCACTATGACGGTTTATGTCAGGTCTGTGGAGGCTTGTGTCATTGCAGTGAATGCTTATGTCAGTTCTACGAAGGCTTGTGTCAGGACGACGCCGAGTCCCAGACTGACCCTACCGTGGGTCAAGAGGAGCAGGCTTCTACCAGTCACTATTCCCTCAGTGACATCAACTATCAATCTGGACATGAGAAGGATACAGATGTGTATAACCAGGACGAGGAGGATTTGAAGGAAGTTGAACTGAGTGATGATTGTCAATGTGAGAGCACAGAGGAGGAGTCCGAGGTAAACCATCCACGTGCCTTTGCCATCAAGCCTCAGAGAGATCTGGAAGAGCTCAATGAAAATCTCCCTGACATGATATTGACTGCCTCTGACCTTCAAGAACCTGACCGTGCGTGTTATACAGAGATACAGGAAGTACAATACACAGATGATGACATGACCAGCCATGTTGTCTTTTCCAACGAAGAGAGGCCGGAGATGACATTGACTGACACTGAACATGTGTCGGATAAAGAAAGAGAGGAAGTAGAATATCCGGATGATGATAGACACAGCCATGTTGCTTTTGCCAAAGTCCAGGAAAGTGAAAATCTACCTGAGATGAAATTGACTGAAACTGACCGGATAGAACCGGAACATGTGTATGAGGTGGAGAGAGAGGAAGTAGAATATCCAGATGAGGTAATCACTGAAGGTCCAGAACATCCCAGTGAAAACATCCCAGAGATATTGAGTGACACTGACCTCCAAGAACCTGGCAATTTATGTGAAGAAGAAAGACAGGAAGTAGAATGTACAAGTGATTATATGGACAGCCAGGTTGCCTTTGTCAGCGACACTCAGGAACCAGAACATCCCAATGAATATCTACCTGACATGATATTGACTGACACTAAGACTAAAGAACTTGACCATGAGTGTGATTCAGAGATACAGGAAGTGGAATACCCAGGTGCTGACATGACCAGCCATGTGCCGTCAGTCTCTGACAGGACAGTAGAAGACGATATGAAAGAAGCTATGGTAGAGGATCTTGACATGGAAGCTATGGTAGAGGATCTTTGGAGGAAGGACTGTCTACTTCATGACTATGTCATTGACGAGTTGAGCCAGCCAACCGATGTTAGAGACACACATGTGGCTGAGAGGAAAGGAGACCTCGTTGATGATAACAGCAAGGACACGCGTGTAGAGGAGGAGGAGAAGAAGAAAAGACAGAGTGATGATACACGGATAGAGGAGAGTTATGAGAAAGTAGAAATTAACATAATGGAAGCCACGATGGACTATAATGAATGGATGACAGTCAGCGGCACAGAGGACAACAGTGACTCCCCATGGGTGAGGATAAGCCACTCGTCCATCGAATGCTCTTCTGCTGAGGCGGAGCATCATCCCACAGAAACACATCACAATTCAGATGATCCAACGGTGGCTGACGCGACCGCATTCAAGGAGGTCAAAGAAACAGGAACCAAACCTGTATCACCAGATGGAGACCTGCGTAGGAATAAGAAGATGGCGCCTGTGCTTCCTATCAAACCCAAGACTGTACGGGTGAGGTTCCGTGTCCACTACCGTACCCAGTCTCCCTGGCAGGAGCTGGCTGTGACAGGGAACCAGCAGGAGCTGGGGAGCTGGACGGGCTTCGTTCCACTGGAGAGAGCCCAGGACGGGTTCTGGGCCAGCTGGGTCGTCCTCCCCGCGGAGAAGCAGGTGGAATGGAAGTTGGTGCTGGTGGAAGATGGAGAGATCCTACGCTGGGAGGAGGGTGGTAATAGACAGCTGGAGACAGGTTGGGGTGGTGGAGAGGTGTATCTCAACAAGTGGTGGGGCCGCCTCTGAGTGACAGGTTCCTACTGGGCGGAACAACACAGTTCTTCACAAAAAATATATATCAATGTGATGACGTTGAATCGATGTGGAAAAATAATTTGATTTGCAAAAAAACATAAAGTAATTTTGACATTTTTAATATTTTCTTACCCAATTGTTAACCGAAATCCGAGGAACAAACACAGTTTGCATGTTTGGGGATTTGAAAACTAGACGTTGAAATGACACCTGTGCCCAGTGGGGCAGCCTCTCTGTGCCCCAGTGATAGGGAGGGAATGGCACTACAATTCCCATTTCGATACTAGCATACTAATTAGAATGCATAGCCATTTTACATTTTAACATTTTACTGGCGCTAGGGGTCATATATGTATGTGTATATGTGTGTGTGTGTGTGTGTGTGTGTGTGTGTGTGTGTGTGTGTGTGTGTGTGTGTGTGTGTGTGTGTGTGTGTGTGTGTGTGTGTGTGTGTGTGTGTGTGTATATATTTATATATACAGTGGGGAGAACAAGTATTTGATACACTGCCGATTTAGCAGGTTTTCCAACTTACAAAGCATGTAGAGGTCTGTAATTTTTATCATAGGTACACTTCAACTGTGAGAGACGGAATCTAAAACAAAAATCCTGAAAATCACATTATATGATTTTTAAGTAATTAATTAGCATTTTATTGCATGACATAACTATTTGATACATCAGAAAAGCAGAGCTTAATATTTGGTACAGAAACCTTTGTTTGCAATTACAGAGATCATATATTTCCTGTAGTTCTTGACCAGGTTTGCACACACTGCAGCAGGGATTTTGGCCCACTCCTCCATGCAGACCTTCAGGTTTTGGGGCTGTCGCTGGGCAATACGGACTTTCAGCTCCCTCCAAAGATTTCCTATTGGGTTCAGGTCTGGAGACTGGCTAGGCCACTCCAGGACCTTGAGATGCTTCTTACGGAGCCACTCCTTAGTTGCCCTGGCTGTGTGTTTCGGGTCGTTGTCATGCTGGAAGACCCAGCTACGACCCATCTTCAATGCTCTTACTGAGGGAAGGAGGTTGTTGACCAAGATCTCGCGATACATGGCCCCATCCATCCTCCCCTCAATACGGTGCAGTCGTCCTGTCACCTTTGCAGAAAAGCATCCCCAAAAAATGATGTTTCCACCTCCATGCTTCACGGTTGGGATGGTGTTCTTGGGGTTGTACTCATCCTTCTTGTTCCTCCAAACATGGCGAGTGGAGTTTAGACCAAAAAGCTCTATTTTTGTCTCATCAGACCACATGACCTTCTCCCATTCCTCCTCTGCATCATCCAGATGGTCATTGGCAAACTTCAGACGGGCCTGGACATGTGCTGGCTTGAGCAGGGGGACCTTGCGTGCGTTGCAGGATTTTAATCCATGACGGCATAGTGTGTTACTAATGGTTTTCTTTGAGACTGTGGTCCCAGCTCTCTTCAGGTCATTGACCAGGTCCTGACGTGTAGTTCTGGGCTGATCCCTCACCTTCCTCATGATCATTGATGCCCCACGAGGTGAGATCTTGCATGGAGCCCCAGACCGAGGGTGATTGACCGTCATCTTGAACTTCTTCCATTTTCTAATAATTGCGCCAACAGTTGTTGCCTTCTCACCAAGCTGCTTGCCTATTGTCCTGTAGCCCATCCCAGCCTTGTGCAGGTCTACAATTTTATCCCTGATGTCCTTACACAGCTCTCTGGTCTTGGCCATTGTGGAGAGGTTGGAGTCTGTTTGATTGAGTGTGTACACAGGTGTCTTTTATACAGGTAACGAGTTCAAACAGGTGCAGTTAATACAGGTAATGAGTGGAGAACAGGAGGACTTCTTAAAGAAAAACTAACAGGTCTGTGAGAGACAGAATTCTTACTGGTTGGTAGGTAATCAAATACTTATGTCATGCAATAAAATGCAAATTAATTACTTAAAAATAATACAATGTGATTTTCTGGATTTTTGTTTTAGATTCCGTCTCTCACAGTTGAAGTGTACCTATGATAAAAATTACAGACCTCTACATGCTTTGTAAGTAGGAAAACCTGCAAAATCGGCAGTGTATCAAATAGTTGTTCTCCCCACCGTAAGTGTGTGTGTGTGTGTGTGTGTGTGTGTGTGTGTGTGTGTGTGTGTGTGTGTGTGTGTGTGTGTGTGTGTGTGTATGAGAGAGAGAAGGGACTGACTAGGGGTCCTACATAGAGACATACTGTATATAGAGAGGGGACTGACTAGGGATCCTGAATAAATATATATATATATAGAGAGAGAGGGGACTGTAAAAGCACAAGTGTACACTTGGACAGAGCATAGGGACACGACAATGTATAATATACTGTATACGTACCATCAACATACTGTCTATATATTGTCAATATACGGTCTATATACTGTCCATGTACTGGCCACATACTGTCCACATACTGTCCATGTACTGTCTATATACTGTCCATGTACTGTCTATATACTGTCTATATACTGTCCATGTACTGTCTATATACTGTCTACGTACTGTCTATATACTGTCCACATACTGTCCATGTACTGTCTATGTATTGTCTATATACTGTCTATATACTGTCTATATACTGTCCATGTACTGTCTATATACTGTCTACGTACTGTCTATATACTGTCCATGTACCGTACACATACTGTCTACACACTGTCTATATACTGTCTATGTACTGTCTATGTACTGCTTATATACTGTATGATACTGTATGATACTGTCTATATACTGTCTATATACTGGCTATATACTGTCTATGTACTGTCTATATACTGTCTATATACTGTCCATGTACTGTATATATTTTGTATATACACTGTCTATGTACTGTCTATATACTGTCCATGTACTGGCCACATACTGTCCACGTACTGTCCATGTACTGTCCATGTACTGTCTATATACCGTCCATATACTGTCTATATACTGTCTATATACTGTCCATGTACTGTCTATATACTGTCCATGTACTGTCTATATACTGTCTATATACTGCCCACGTACTGTCTATATACTGTCCATGTACCGTACACATACTGTCTATATACTGTCTATGTTCTGTATATATATTTTTTTTTATTTTTTTTATTGTACCTTTATTTAACCAGGCAAGTCAGTTAAGAACAAATTCTTATTTTCAATGACGGCCTGGGAACAGTGGGTTAACTGCCTGTTCAGGGGCAGAACGACAGATTTGTACCTTGTCAGCTCGGTGGTTTGAACTCGCAACCTTCCGGTTACTAGTCCAACACTCTAATCACTAGGCTATACTGTCCATGTACTGTGTTTATATACTGTATATGTACTGTCTATGTACTGTCTATATACTGTATATATATATTGTAAATACACTGTCCATGTACTGTATATATACTGTCCATGTACTGTATATATACTGTCTATATACTGTCCATGTACTGTATATATACTGTCTATATACTGTCCATGTACTGTGTTTATATACTGTATATATATATATATTGTAAATACACTGTCCATGTACTATATATATATATATATATATATATATATATATATATATATATATATATATATATATATATATATATATATATTGTATATACACTGTCTATATACTGTCCATGTACTGTATATATATTGTATATATACTGTCCACATACTGTCTATATAATGTCCATGTACTGTATATACACTGTCTATATACTGTCCATGTACTGTATATATATTGTATATATACTGTCCACATACTGTCTATATACTGTCCATGTACTGTCTATATACTGTCCATATACTGTCCATGTACTGTCCATATACTGTCCATGTACTGTCTATATACTGTCCATATACTGTCCACATACTGTCCATATACTGTCCATGTACTGTCTATATACTGTCCATATACTGTCCATGTACTGTCCATATACTGTCCATGTACTGTCTATATACTGTCCATATACTGTCCACATACTGTCCATATACTGTCCATGTACTGTCCATATACTGTCCATATACTGTCCATGTACTGTCCATGTACTGTCCACATACTGTCCACATACTGTCCATGTACTGTCCATGTACTGTCCATATACTGTCTATATACTGCCCACATACTGTCTACGTACTGTCCATATACTGTCCATATACTGTCCATATACTGTCTATATACTGCCCACATACTGTCCACATACTGTCCACGTACTGTCCACATACTGTCCACATACTGTCCACATACTGTCCATATACTGTCCACATACTGTCCATATACTGTCTATATACTGTCCATGTACTGTATATATACTGTCCATGTACTGTATATATATTGTATATATATTGTATATATACTGTCCATGTACTGTCTACGTACTGTCTATGTACTGTATATATACTGTCTATATACTGTCCATGTACTGTCTATATACTGTCCATGTACTGTATATATACTGTCTACGTACTGTCTATGTACTGTATATATACTGTCTATATACTGTCCATGTACTGTCTATATACTGTCCATGTACTGTATATATACTGTCCATGTACTGTATATATACTGTCTACGTACTGTCTATGTACTGTATATATACTGTCTATATACTGTCCATGTACCGTCTATATACTGTCCATGTACTGTATATATATTGTCTATATACTGCCCATGTACTGTATATATACTGTCTATATACTGTCCATGTACTGTCTATATAATGTCCATGTACTGTCTATATACTGTCCATGTACTGTCTATATACTGTCCATGTACTGTATATATACTGTCCATGTACTGTATATATACTGTCTATATACTGTCCATGTACTGTCTACGTACTGTCCATGTACTGTATATGTACCGTCTATATACTGTCCATGTACTGTATATATATTGTCTATATACTGTCCATGTACTGTATATATACTGTCTATATACTGTCCATGTACTGTATATATACTGTCTATATACTGTCCATGTACTGTATATATACTGTCTATATACTGTCTATATACTGTCCATGTACTGTATATATATTGTCTATATACTGTCCATGTACTGTATATATACTGTCTATATACTGTCCATGTACTGTATATATACTGTCTATATACTGTCCATGTACTGTATATATACTGTCTATATACTGTCCATGTACTGTATATATACTGTCTATATACTGTCCATGTACTGTATATATATATTGTCTATATACTGTCCATGTACTGTATATATACTGTCTATATACTGTCCATGTACTGTATATATACTGTCTATATACTGTCCATGTACTGTATATTTACTGTCTATATACCATCTATCTACCGTCTACACACCGTTTATATACTGTATTCTAGCAATATAACTATTAACTAATATGCAAGTACGATATTGTCATCAAATGATAATAATAATCTTGGAAATGAAAAATCCACCTTATTCACTTTTGTTCAGTGAAGCACCTTAGTTTGGATTAAGATTATTTTATATTTTACCTTTATTGAACCAGGCAAGTCAGTTAAGAACAAATTCTTATTTTCAATGACGGCCTAGGAACAGGCCTGTTCAGGGGCAGAACGACAGATTTGTACCTCGTTCAGCTCGGGGGTTTGAACTTGCAACCTTCCGGTTACTAGTCCAACGCTCTAACCACTAGGCTGCCCCAATTATAGCAGTGTCTGTGTTGTGGCGTTACAGCACTAGTAATCACAGGTAGAAGGATGTTCTGTTATGTATTGACCAGTTTATGTGATGCTGAAATGTTAATATATATATATTGAGTTATTTCTCTTTCATATCTGTACAAGCAGGACATCTGTTGAATGAATGTTGTTATGGTAAAAAAAAACAACTAACCACTATCATCTACACTAATACGTCCCCTTGAATCCTTTGTGATACTATGTTTATCAACAGGGTTTGTTCATCATAAATGTTGTTAGTATTTTGTTTTCGTCGGTTTGAGTTTGGTTGTTTGTTTGTTTGTTTTTCTCAATTTGCTTACGTTTTATTTGATCACAATTAATCGTGTTGTTTTGGTTCTCACTGAGTTTGAACCTTTTTTGTAAAAAAAAAAAAAAAACTATATTTTTGTTAAATATGACACTTAAATGTTGTTTAGATGGAGTAGAGTTGTTATCTATTACCCAATAAACATTTTCTTGGAATGCTGTTGTCTATTGGACTCATACGTACAAATTATTTCTGATCAATTTGATGTTATTTTAATGGAACATTAAACAAGGACATTTCTAAGTGACCCCAAACTTTTGAACTGCTGTGCTGTTAGACCTATAGCTACTGCTGTCCTGTTAGACCCATAGCTACTGCTGTGCTGTTAGACCTATAGCTACTGCTGTGCTGTTAGACCCATAGCTACTGCTGTGCTGTTAGACCTATAGCTATTGCTGTCCTGTTAGGCCTATAGCTACTGCTGTCCTGTTAGACCTATAGCTACTGCTGTCCTGTTAGACCCATAGCTACTGCTGTGCTGTTAGACCTATAGCTACTGCTGTGCTGTTAGACCTATAGCTGCTGCTGTGCTGTTAGGCCTATAGCTACTGCTGTGCTGTTAGACCTATAGCTACTGCTGTGCTGTTAGACCTATAGCTACTGCTGTCCTGTTAGGCCTATAGCTACTGCTGTGCTGTTAGACCTATAGCTACTGCTGTGCTGTTAGGCCTATAGCTACTGCTGTGCTGTTAGACCTATAGCTACTGCTGTGCTGTTAGACCTATAGCTACTGCTGTGCTGTTAGACCTATAGCTACTGCTGTGCTGTTAGACCTATAGCTACTGCTGTGCTGTTAGACCTATAGCTACTGCTGGGCTGTTAGACCTATAGCTACTGCTGTGCTGTTAGACCTATAGCTACTGCTGTGCTGTTAGACCTATAGCTACTGCTGTGCTGTTAGACCTATAGCTACTGCTGTGCTGTTAGACCTATAGCTACTGCTGTGCTGTTAGACCTATAGCTACTGCTGTGCTGTTAGACCTATAGCTACTGCTGTGCTGTTAGTTCCAGGTTCGACCTATAGCTACTGATATCCTGTTAGTTCCAGGTTAGACATATAGCTACTGATGTCCTGTTAGTTCCAGGTTAGACATATAGCTACTGATATCCTGTTAGTTCCAGGTTAGACCTATTAGCTACTGATGTCCTGTTAGTTCCAGTTTTAAATATACCTACGGCTGAATTGTTCAGTTTTCGTATTTTAAGCCTAGTTCCTGTGAGGGCACTTCATGCTGTTTATAACAGACTGAGAGATGTCATGAAGGATGTATTATCTATTGGGCTTTAGAAGCTCCATTAATATATTTTCCGTTCAGAACGAACAGAATAAAATTGTTACTTTACATCCTCCAGTCTCAGATAGAAAATAGCTTGATTTAACTCTGACCAATGTGTTTGTCCTCTTGTCTGTAACAGATGGTTTATGTATGTTTACGGTTATGCAAAGAAAGTGGTGAAGATGAGTCTGTTCAGATCTAACATAAACATTACCTCTGTTGTGGCATTTTCATTTTCAGCTTCTTAGTCAGCCTATTATTAACTCAATTATTTTATTGTCAACACCGGATGTGCCTCCAATTATTAGATAGAGAGAGAGAGACTTCTACACCAGTTCTGTAAATCATGTATATCAACTGCAGTGAATGGGCGTGTAGAGAGAGAGAGAGAGAGAGAACCGAGTCAGACCTGAGTCTTTTACACCAGTTCTGTATATCAACTGCAGTGAATGGGCGTGTAGAGAGAGAGAGAGAGAGAGAGAACTGAGTCAGACCTGAGTCTTCTACACCAGTTCTGTAAATCATGTATATCAACTGCAGTAAATGGGCGTGTAGAGAGAGAGAGAGAGAGAACCGAGTCAGACCTGAGTCTTTTACACCAGTTCTGTATATCAACTGCAGTGAATGGGCGTGTAGAGAGAGAGAGAGAGAGAGAGAGAACAGAGTCAGACCTGAGTCTTCTACACCAGTTCTGTATATCAACTGCAGTGAATGGGCGTGTTGGAAGGTTGGCTCATTGTCAGCTAAAGCAGAGGGACTGAGATGATATGGGTAGAATATCATGTTTGGCCAGTGTAGACATCCTACTGCTATATTTTTTTATTTGTCAAATTGTATGGTACGTAATCTGCAGGCTAAAATGACTAAATTACATTTTGAGAGGGGTTTGTACATCAGAGCCTTAAGGCCGTTAGTAACAATTGATCTGTTCCCCAGGGCCTCGTGGAACAGACCAGGGCCTCGTGGAACAGGCCAGGGCCTCGTGGAACAGACCAGGGCCTCGTGGAACAGGCCTGGGCCTCGTGGAACAGGCCTGGGCCTCGTGGAACAGGCCAGGGCCTCGTGGAACAGGCCAGGGCCTCGTGGAACAGACCAGGGCCTCGTGGAACTGACCAGGGCCTCGTGGAACAGGCCTGGGCCTCGTGGAACAGACCAGGGCCTCGTGGAACAGGCCAGGGCCTCGTGGAACAGACCAGGGCCTCGTGGAACAGGCCTGGGCCTCGTGGACAGACCTGGGCCTCGTGGACAGACCTGGGCCTCGTGGACAGACCTGGGCCTCGTGGAACAGACCTGGGCCTCGTGGACAGACCTGGGCCTCGTGGACAGACCTGGGCCTCGTGGACAGACCTGGGCCTCGTGGACAGACCTGGGCCTCGTGGACAGACCTGGGCCTCGTGGACAGACCTGGGCCTCGTGGAACAGGCCTGGGCCTCGTGGACAGACCTGGGCCTCGTGGACAGACCTGGGCCTCGTGGACAGACCTGGGCCTCGTGGACAGCCCTGGGCCTCGTGGAACAGACCTGGGCCTATAGGATAGAAATGGTGTCCACATTTCTGTTGTAAACCCCCACCATGACTGGGACAGAGAGAGGGTTCAGGGGTCACCGTTACACCAGGAGAGAAGTCTGTCCATAGAGGTCAAGCAGAGGCACAGACACGGTGATGAAAAGGTGACCTGGTGCCTATTGGGGTAGTTTGGAGACCCAGATGTGGCCGTCTTATCGGTGAGAAGAAGGTGATGCCCAACTTTAGAAACACCAAGCTCGTGGGCTTAATTTCCGTCGGGATCACATTCTAAACTCAGTCAAAAAAGAAAGGTCCCTTTTTCAGGACCCTGTCTTTCAAAGATAACTCGTAAAAATCCAAATAACTTCACAGATCTTCATTGTAAAGGGTTTAAACACTGTTTCCCATGCTTGTTCAATGAACCGTAAACAATTAATGAACATGCACCTGTGGAACGGTCGTTAAGACACTAACAGCTTACAGACAGTAGGCAATTAAGGTCAGAGTTATGAAAACTTAGGACACTGAAGAGGCCTTTCTACTGACTGGGAAAACACCAAAAGAAAGATGCCCAGGGTCCCTGCTCATCTGCGTGAACGTGCCTTAGACATGCTGCAAGGGGGCATGAGGACTGCAGTTGTGGCCAGGGCAATCAGGATCGGTACATCCGAACATCACACATCCTCCTCCCTCATGTGGTACCCTTCCTGCAGGCTCATCCTGACATGACCCTCCAGCATGACAATGCTACCAGCCATACTGCTTGTCCTGTGTGTGATTTCCTGCATAACAGGAATGTGAGTGTTGTGCCATGGCCAGCGAAGAGCCCGGATCTCAATCCCATTGAGCACGTCTGGGACCTGTTGGATCGGAGGGTGAGGCCTAGGGCCATTCCCCCCAGAAATGTCCGGGAACTTGCAGGTGCCTTGGTGGAAGAGTGGAGTAACATCTCACAGCAAGAACTGGCAAATCTGGTGCAGTCCACGAGGAGGAGATGCACTGCAGTGTTAAGTTTGCTGAAAATTAACACAGTTGACAGTGAGAGGACGTTTATTTATTTTTCGCTGAGTTCATGTATGTGTTCGCTGTATAAGCGAAGAGTAACCATCTATCGTAGAGTAACCATGAGTCCATGAACATTTGCAGCCCTTAGCAACGGAGGGCCACAGTGGAAACGAGTCTCTCGACTTCGTTGGGTATGCATCCTCTGCATTTTATAATATGTATATGTGGCCTGGAGTAACATTTTATGTATTTTGAATTAAAAGACAACGTGAAGTACCGTCAAAGTACTTCATGCAGGACAAATCCTCATCTTTGGTGTTAATGTGAAAATGAGAAGTGTTTATGCTCTAATTTCCCCCTCAAGCGTCATGGTAATCCTTTATTTAGACACAGGACTTCATGGAGAGGTACGTCAAGTTGCTCTAGGATCAGTGCTCACTCACTGCTAACGCTGGGGTCTCATAACACTGGGGTCTCATAACGCTGGGGTCTTATAACACTGGGGTCTTATAACGCTGGGGTGTTAACACTGGAGTCTCATAACACTGGGGTCTTATAGCGCTGGGGTCTCATAACGCTAGGGTCTCATAACACTGGGGTCTTATAGCGCTGGGGTCTCATAACACTGGGGTCTCATAACACTGGGGTCTCATAACGCTGGGGTCTTATAACGCTGGGGTCTCATAACACTGGGGTCTTATAACGCTGGGGTCTCATAACGCTGGGGTCTCATAACACTGGGGTCTCATAACACTGGGGTCTCATCACACTGGGGTCTCATAACGCTGGGGTCTCATAACACTGGGGTCTTATAACGCTGGGGTCTCATAACACTGGGGTCTCATAACACTGGGGTCTTATAGCGCTGGGGTCTCATAACACTGGGGTCTCATAACACTGGGGTCTCATAACACTGGGGTCTCATAACGCTGTGGTCTCATAACACTGGGGTCTTATAACGCTGGGGTCTCATAACACTGGGGTCTTATAACGCTGGGGTCTCATAACACTGGGGTCTCATAACACTAGGGTCTCATAACGCTGGGTGTCTTTTAACGCTGGGGTCTTATAACACTAGGGTCTCATAACACTGGGGTCTCATAACGCTGGGGTCTTATAACGCTGGGGTCTCATAACACTGGGGTCTTATAACGCTGGGGTCTCATAACACTGGGGTCTCATAACACTGGGGTCTTATAACGCTGGGGTCTCATAACGCTGGGGTGTTAACACTGGGGTCTCATAACACTGGGGTCTCATAACGCTGGGGTCTCATAACACTGGGGTCTCATAACACTGGGGTCTTATAACGCTGGGGTCTCATAACACTGGGGTCTCATAACACTGGGGTCTTATAACGCTGGGGTCTCATAACACTGGGGTCTTATAACGCTGGGGTCTCATAACACTGGGGTCTCATAACACTGGGGTCTTATAACGCTGGGGTCTCATAACGCTGGGGTGTTAACACTGGGGTCTCATAACACTGGGGTCTCATAACACTGGGGTCTCATAACACTGGGGTCTCATAACACTGGGGTCTTATAATGCTGGGGTGGTAACACTGGGGTCTCATAACGCTGGGGTGTTAACACTGGGGTCTCATAACACTGGGGTCTCATAACACTAGGGTCTCATAACGCTGGGGTCTCATAACACTGGGGTCTCATAACACTGGGGTCTTATAACGCTGGGGTCTCATAACGCTGGGGTCTCATAACGCTGGGGTCTCATAACGCTGGGGTCTCATAACGCTGGGGTCTCATAACACTGGGGTCTCATAACGCTGGGGTCTCATAACGCTGGGGTCTCATAACGCTGGGGTCTCATAACGCTGGGGTCTCATAACGCTGGGGTCTCATAACGCTGGGGTCTCATAACACTGGGGTCTTATAACGCTGGGGTCTCATAACGCTGGGGTCTTATAACGCTGGGGTCTCATAACACTGGGGTCTCATAACACTGGGGTCTTATAACGCTGGGGTCTCATAACACTGGGGTGTTAACACTGGGGTCTCATAACACTGGGGTCTCATAACACTAGGGTCTCATACCACTGGGGTGTTAACACTGGGGTCTCATAACGCTGGGGTGTTAACACTGGGGTCTCATACCACTGGGGTCTCATAACACTAGGGTCTCATAACACTGGGGTCTTATAACGCTGGGGTCTCATAACGCTGGGGTGTTAACACTGGGGTCTCATAACGCTGGGGTCTCATAACGCTGGGGTCTCATAACACTGGGGTCTTATAACGCTGGGGTCTCATAACGCTGGGGTCTTATAACGCTGGGGTCTCATAACACTGGGGTCTCATAACACTGGGGTCTTATAACGCTGGGGTCTTATAACACTGGGGTCTCATAACACTGGGGTCTTATAACACTGGGGTCTCATAACACTGGGGTCTTATAACACTGGGGTCTCATAACACTGGGGTCTTATAACGCTGGGGTCTCATAACGCTGGGGTCTTATAACGCTGGGGTCTCATAACACTGGGGTCTTATAACACTGGGGTCTCATAACGCTGGGGTCTCATAACACTGGGGTGTTAACGCTGGGGTCTTATAACGCTGGGGTCTCATAACACTGGGGTCTCATAACACTGGGGTCTTATAACGCTGGGGTCTCATAACGCTGGGGTGTTAACACTGGGGTCTCATAACACTGGGGTCTCATAACGCTGGGTTCTTATAATGCTGGGGTGGTAACACTGGGGTCTCATAACGCTGGGGTCTCATAACGCTGGGGTCTCATAACACTGGGGTCTCATAACGCTGGGGTCTCATAACGCTGGGGTCTCATAACACTGGGGTCTTAAAACGCTGGGGTCTCATAACGCTGGGGTCTTATAACACTGGGGTCTCATAACACTGGGGTCTCATAACGCTGGGGTCTTATAATGCTGGGGTCTTATAATACTGGGGTGTTATAACACTGGGGTCTCATAACGCTGGGGTCTTATAACGCTGGGGTCTCATAACGCTGGGGTCTCATAACGCTGGGGTGGTAACACTGGGGTCTCATAATGCTGGGGTCTTATAACACTGGGGTCTCATAACGCTGGGGTCTCATAACGCTGGGGTCTTATAACACTGGGGTCTCATAACGCTGGGGTCTCATACCGCTGGGGTCTTATAACGCTGGGGTCTCATAACGCTGGGGTCTCATAACGCTGGGGTCTCATAACACTGGGGTCTCATAACACTGGGGTCTCATAACGCTGGGGTCTCATAACACTGGGGTCTCATAACACTGGGGTCTCATAACACTGGGGTCTCATAACGCTGGGGTCTCATAACACTGGGGTCTCATAACACTAGGGTCTCATAACGCTGGGGTCTTATAACGCTGGGGTCTTATAACACTGGGGTCTCATAACGCTGGGGTGGTAACACTGGGGTCTTATAACGCTGGGGTGGTAACGCTGGGGTCTCATAATGCTGGGGTCTTATAACACTGGGGTCTCATAACGCTGGGGTCTCATAACGCTGGGGTCTTATAACACTGGGGTCTCATAACACTGTGGTCTCATAACACTAGGGTCTCATACCGCTGGGGTCTTATAACGCTGGGGTCTCATAACGCTGGGGTCTCATAACGCTGGGGTCTCATAACACTGGGGTCTCATAACACTGGGGTCTCATAACGCTGGGGTCTCATAACACTGGGGTCTCATAACACTGGGGTCTCATAACACTGGGGTCTCATAACGCTGGGGTCTCATAACGCTGGGGTCTCATAACGCTGGGGTCTCATAACACTAGGGTCTCATAACACTGGGGTCTTATAACGCTGGGGTCTCATAACGCTGGGGTCTCATAACGCTGGGGTCTCATAACACTGGGGTCTCATAACGCTGGGGTCTCATAACGCTGGGGTCTTATAATGCTGGGGTGGTAACACTGGGGTCTCATAACGCTGGGGTCTCATAACGCTGGGGTCTCATAACGCTGGGGTCTCATAACACTGGGGTCTCATAACGCTGGGGTCTTATAATGCTGGGGTCTCATAACGCTGGGGTCTCATAACGCTGGGGTCTCATAACACTGGGGTCTCATAACGCTGGGGTCTCATAACGCTGGGGTCTCATAACACTGGGGTCTCATAACACTGGGGTCTTATAACGCTGGGGTCTCATAACGCTGGGGTCTCATAACGCTGGGGTGGTAACACTGGGGTCTTATAACACTGGGGTCTCATAACGCTGGGGTGGTAACACTGGGGTCTTATAACGCTGGGGTGGTAACGCTGGGGTCTTATAACACTGGGGTCTCATAACGCTGGGGTCTCATAACGCTGGGTGTCTTTTAACACTGGGGTCTTATAACACTGGGGTCTCATAACGCTGGGGTCTCATAACGCTGGGGTCTCATAACACTGGGGTCTCATAACGCTGGGGTCTCATAACACTGGGGTCTCATAACGCTGGGGTCTCATAACGCTGGGTGTCTTTTAACACTGGGGTCTTATAACACTGGGGTCTCATAACGCTGGGGTCTCATAACACTGGGGTCTTATAACGCTGGGGTCTCATAACACTGGGGTCTCATAACACTGGGGTCTCATAACACTAGGGTCTCATAACACTGGGGTCTTATAACGCTGGGGTCTCATAACGCTGGGGTCTCATAACGCTGGGGTCTCATAACGCTGGGGTCTCATAACACTGGGGTCTCATAACACTGGGGTCTCATAACGTTGGGGTCTTATAACGTTGGGGTCTTATAACGCTGGGGTGTTAACGCTGAGTAACTGACTCGAGATATGGGCTGGACTAGAGCATGTGACCGTCACATGAGGATACAGTGAAACCCAGCTCATGTTCAGTCGGGGGGCACTGTAGCTATTTTGTTTTTAAATGGGAAAACAAAACTGGGGGGCAGGGCTAACAGATGTTTTAAAACGTTTTAAAAACGCATTTCCTGCTATTCTCTACAGTTTGATTTATTCCTCTCTTCAGGGCTATTCTGAAAACACAATATAAGTATAACCTTTTTGGGAGGGGCGAAACAGCTAGCTTCCTGCATTTCAACACATTTTGTCATGGGACAGAGTGACCATGTGTAGTTTTATAATGCTATTCTACACATTTCGTCATGGGACAGAGTGACCATGTGTAGTTTTATAATGCTATTCTACACATTTTGTCATGGGACAGAGTGACCATGTGTAGTTTTATAATACTATTCTACACATTTCGTCATGGGACAGAGTGACCATGTGTAGTTTTATAATGCTATTCTACACATTTCGTCATGAGGTTTTTCTTTGCCGTTTTAAAGCTAATCTCCTGCTACTCAACACATTTTGTCATGAAGCTGAGATAAAATGTTTGCAGTTTTAAAGTAACTGTCCACTTTTAAAATGTCATATTCTGTTAACTCACACTCAAATAATGTTGTTGACTCGTCCTATACTCGTATTTGTGGCTAAAGCATAAATTGGAATGAGGGGAAAAAACACCACAAACTTGTATCTCAAACAGACTGTTTAAAAAAATGCTATTTCCTCATAGGATGATGTTTTAAACTTTAACATTAGGCATGTGACCATGTGACCCCTCCCACCATGTGACCCCTCCCACCATGTGACCCCTCCCACCATGCTGACCCCTCCCACCGTGCTGACCCCTCCCACCGTGTGACCCCTCTCACCATGTTGACCCCTCTCACAATGCTCACCCCTCTCACCATGTGGCCCCTCTCACCGTGTGACCCCTCTCTCCGTGTGAACCCTCTCACCATGTGACCCCTCTCACCATGCTGACCCCTCTCACCATGTGACCCCTCTCACCATGCTGACCCCTCTCACCGTGTGCCCTCTCACCATGTGACCCCTCTCACCATGCTGACCCCTCTCACCGTGTGACCCCTCTCACCGTGTGACCCCTCTCACCATGCTGACCCCTCTCACCATGCTGACCCCTCTCACCTTGTGACCCCTCTCACCGTGTGCCCTCTCACCATGTGACCCCTCTCACCATGCTGACCCCTCTCACCGTGTGACCCCTCTCACCGTATGACCCCTCTCACCGTGTGACCCCTCTCACCATGTGACCCCTCTCACCATGCTGACCCCTCTCACCATGCTGACCCCTCTCACCATGTGACCCCTCTCACCGTGTGACCCCTCTCACCATGTGACCCCTCTCACCATGTGACCCCTCTCACCATGCTGACCCCTCTCACCATGTGACCCCTCTCACCATGCTGACCCCTCTCACCATGCTGACCCCTCTCACCATGCTGACCCCTCTCACCGTGTGACCCCTCTCACCGTGTGACCCCTCTCACCATGCTGACCTCTCACCATGCTGACCCCTCTCACCATGTGACCCCTCTCACCATGCTGACCCCTCTCACCATGTGACCCCTCTCACCATGCTGACCCCTCTCACCATGTGACCCCTCTCACCATGCTGACCTCTCACCATGCTGACCCCTCTCACCATGTGACCCCTCTCACCATGCTGACCCCTCTCACCGTGTGACCCCTCTCACCATGTGACCCCTCTCACCATGCTGACCCCTCTCACCATGCTGACCCCTCACCATCCCCTGTGACACCATGTGACCCCTCTCACCATGTGACCCCTCTCACCATGCTGACCCCTCTCACCGTGTGACCCCTCTCACCATGCTGACCCCTCTCACCATGCTGACCCCTCTCACCGTGTGACCCCTCTCACCATGTGACCCCTCTCACCATGCTGACCCCTCCCACCATGCTCACCATGCTGACCCCTCTCACCATGTGACCCCTCTCACCATGCCCTGACCCCTCTCACCATGCTGACCCCTCTCACCATGCTGACCCCTCTCACCGTGTGACCCCTCTCACCATGTGACCCCTCTCACCATGCTGACCTCTCACCATGCTGACCCCTCTCACCATGTGACCCCTCTCACCATGCTGACCCCTCTCACCATGTGACCCCTCTCACCATGCTGACCCCTCTCACCATGTGACCCCTCTCACCATGCTGACCCTCTCACCATGCTGACCCCTCTCACCATGTGACCCCTCTCACCATGCTGACCCCTCTCACCATGTGACCCCTATCACCATGCTGACCCCTCTCACCATGCTGACTCCTCTCACCGTGTGACCCCTCTCACCATGTGACCCCTCTCACCATGCTGACCTCTCACCATGGTGACCCCTCTCACCATGTGACCCCTCTCACCATGCTGACCCCTCTCACCATGTGACCCCTCTCACCATGCTGACCCCTCTCACCGTGTGACCCCTCTCACCTTGTCACCCCTCTCACCGTGTGACCCCTCTCACCATGTGACCCCACTCACCATGTGACCCCTCTCACCATGTGACCCCTCTCACCATGCTGACCCCTCTCACTGTGTGACCCCTCTCACCATGCTGACCCCTCTCACCATGCTGACCCCTCTCACCATGCTGACCCCTCTCACCGTGTGACCCCTCTCACCATGCTGACCTCTCACCATGCTGACCCCTCTCACCATGTGACCCCTCTCACCATGCTGACCCCTCTCACCATGTGACCCCTCTCACCATGCTGACCCCTCTCACCATGCTGACCCCTCTCACCATGTGACCCCTCTCACCATGCTGACCCCTCTCACCATGTGACCCCTCTCACCATGCTGACCCCTCTCACCATGTGACCCCTCTCACCATGCTGACCTCTCACCATGCTGACCCCTCTCACCATGTGACCCCTCTCACCATGCTGACCCCTCTCACCATGTGACCCCTATCACCATGCTGACCCCTCTCACCATGCTGACTCCTCTCACCGTGTGACCCCTCTCACCATGTGACCCCTCTCACCATGCTGACCTCTCACCATGGTGACCCCTCTCACCATGTGACCCCTCTCACCATGCTGACCCCTCTCACCATGTGACCCCTCTCACCATGCTGACCCCTCTCACCGTGTGACCCCTCTCACCTTGTCACCCCTCTCACCGTGTGACCCCTCTCACCATGTGACCCCACTCACCATGTGACCCCTCTCACCATGTGACCCCTCTCACCATGCTGACCCCTCTCACTGTGTGACCCCTCTCACCATGCTGACCCCTCTCACCATGCTGACCCCTCTCACCATGCTGACCCCTCTCACCGTGTGACCCCTCTCACCATGCTGACCTCTCACCATGCTGACCCCTCTCACCATGTGACCCCTCTCACCATGCTGACCCCTCTCACCATGTGACCCCTCTCACCATGTGACCCCTCTCACCATGCTGACCCCTCTCACCATGTGACCCCTCTCACCATGCTGACCCCTCTCACCATGTGACCCCTCTCACCATGCTGACCAATTCTCAGTTTACAGTTTTTCACAATTGTTTACACACAAAAATTGGAACTTGAAACGCAATCACCGAAACCTGAAACTCATGTACCAAATCCCTAAACCAAGTCTGTAAAATTGCCAAGCACAATTTCTGCTTTACACTCAGTTCTCAATTCTATATCACACTTTTTGCAAAACACTACACACATTAGGCACAACATTCACAATTATAATATATTTAGTCCCTTTGGAAAGCCACACCAATCACAATGTCAAGCTCTATACACCAACTGGCCACACCCACTCCTCACAGGTGTAAACACTAGCTGCTGAATTGTTCACTTAGAGATCAGAGCTTTTGCACTATAAAAGGCCTACAGATGAGCTCTCCTGTTCTGGAGGAAAATGGAAGTCAATGGTGAAGCAAGAGCTAGAGGTGAAGGAGTGAGAGGAGGAGGAGGAGGAGGAGGAGGAAGGACAGTTGTCTCAGGTGAGATCAGGACCACATTGGTTGACCCATGTGCTCAACCATGGATTGAGTATAAGGGAGGCTGGTCAGGGAGTTCAGCCCAACCTGAGCTTCTACACGGTTGCATCGTTCATCCGTACATTCAGAAATGAGAACCGATAAAGTTACCTACCATCTACACTATGCTCTTTATGTATGTATACTGACATACCAGTAGGCCTATGTTACTCAGTGATTGTTGGCCAATGTTACAGTTAGCATACTGTAGCCAATCATATCATATTTGTGGATGTTCTTCAGAACTGAGAGACGGCCAGGCCATGGTGGAAGACCCCGGCTGTTCACACCAGAACAGGAGACCGGCTATTGTGAACATGATGTTGGCAAACAATACCATTAGACTAGGAGAAATCCAGAACCACATAATTGCAGAC